>NW_026598141.1:0-50000 GCF_029784155.1 Uranotaenia lowii
TTTTATTCGCCACTATACGCTCTTTTTTTCAACTACCCTCTATACATTATTATTCAACTAATGCTTTGTGTACAGCGGCCATTCCTTTCAAGTACTTCGGCGGGGGGGGGGTTCGTTTCATTTATCAGCGATTATTTCGTAGGTTTGAAATCTTTAGACGTCCACTCAATCAGAGCTCATACACAATAACGCAGTCGTTAGTTTTGTTCAAAAGTTGTTAATGACTTTTTCCTAGTCGGATTAGTTTTGGAGAAGTTATAACGATAGACTTTGGACCGCACAGTAAGCTTGGTATGGAATTTGGAATTTGAATTTAAAAATGGAATTTAAAAATATAACCCTCACATAACTTTTATTGGTTTTTGAACTGACGAAAATACCAATAACCATAATGGAGCAATTCACTCAGTTTAATTTTGTATGGAAATTTGTGTTAGAAAAAAAATTTTTTCATTCCTAAATCACCAAAGATCAATACATTTGCCAAGTTGTGTCCACTTAAAATACTGAAAAAGCAAATCACCTATATCTCGAAAAACGAATTGACGTATAAATATGGTTCAAACATCAAAACATTGGTTATCATTTTTATTTTTATTCGTAGCTGATGAAAATTCGCACTTTCTACTTATTCCTCCCATCAAACGCTGCAGACTTCCGAAGTCAACTTCCCGGGCCATTTATCCACTTTTCTTAAGCTTGGGCTTTATTATTCCTCAAAAGCTCTTGATGAACCACAAATGTGGACAGTTGAATCGATGAATGTTCTTAATTGAGCCGAAAGACAAAATGGTCAAAAAAAGATGGCGTTTTAAAGCGAAAATCGTGACCATCCCGGTTAAAATTATGAAATTTCACTATGTCTTAATTTTGTGATATTTTTATCACATTAAAAACCGCATAAAACATACAACGAGCGATTTCATACATTCGCTGAGCCGTGTTTCAACATAAAATGAATTAAATGTGCAGATTTTAAATTCTTTAGTCAATTGAAGTGTCGTATTCCATTTTTAATAAAATAATTTAAAATTTAGTTTTATAATTATCGAGTAGTTTTGCTCAGGAGCGTAAAGTTAAAGTCGATATACCTCAGATAAAGTTCTCAATATGTTGAAATTGCCTGATGTAATACTAGAATTGGAAGAATCAGTCCCTTCATTAATAATTCATCACTATCGGTTGGAATGGTATTTATTTGAACAGAATGGCGAAATTCCATGATTCTCATAAAAAATGTTGTTGTAAAATCAATGATTTTTTTTAATGAACTTTTTGAATAACCAGCTGCGGTCATAAAATCAAGCACTTCTATTATTTTAACATAAGCTTGCAATCTATCTCAATGCATATCAACCAAAAGTTTTCCAATACGATTTCAACAAAACGAGTTATCTTTGGTGCAAAACACCCATTTTTAAGGACTTATTGGCTTTAAGTTCGTTTTCTGAAGACCACAAAAATCAAAACTCAAATTTTTGAGAAGCATCTGATAGCAGACACTTGGACGAGTAAAGTTAATGGAAATCGGTTCAGTAGTTTTGATTTTATAACCAAAAGAATAATCCGGGTCTAAATGACCTTAAACGACTAATTGTTTTTTTTTTTTTTTTTTTTTGATGGGTGACTCTGGAAACCTATTTCGAAATCTAAAAATGCGAAATTGTAGAGCTCCTCATTTTAAGGAAAAGTTAAAAAATTTCGTGTATCTAGCTTTAACTGTTCTTGAGATATGGCTTCGAGAAAGTTCAGTTCGGGTCATAAATTTAGACCCTAAGCTCAAAGGAAGGTTTAGGAAAGGAAGCACGCGGTTATGAACACATTTTTTCTCATACAGCATCGACTCTATCATCTTTTTCGTCACGAATACTCAGGTCTTTCTTCTGCTGCTGCATATTCCTTGCCAAATAAACAGTTTTTTGCAAATATGTGCACCCACAAATAACACTGTACACCAATAATGAACTGCCTTGGAGGTGGAATTTTCGGCATAAGATTCTATGCTGGACAAGCATTAACAAGCTTTCTTATAACTGACATTGTCCTGTCAGCCAGGCGCGGCCCTAGAGTTTGCTCTGGATGGGGATGATTTTCCAAATTTTCAAAAATCAGTCAACCGTAAAAATAAATAAAAAAAAAAATAAAAAAAAAGAATGGAGAAAAATTCTTTGAGTTATCTATTTTTTCTGAACTTCTTCAGATCAGCGCAAGGCTCGCAACAATATTTTAATGGTTCTCATTATGCAACTATACGCTTAAACATGCAAACATAAGTGTTTAATTTGTTATGAATTTTTGACAATGATTGTTGACACTTTGATACTTTATTATTATGCCGAAATATTTCACTGAATCATGATTCGGAAATATCGTAAAATATTGTTATTCAATTCGAAAAAAAAATGCTCGTTGTCATTTCTGATTTCGATTCATTAATTTCTAAATATAGATTAATCGCTCTCTATTATAAGATTATGAAAACAAATTTTGAGGAACGAAACTTTTGGAAACTTATTCTTATTGATTTGGTTATGAATTTCAAGCTTTCATACTGGATTTTAATTTTACTGGAACTGAAAAAAATAAACACATCGATTTTTATCGATGTACAACAGAGGCGCTTAAATTTTATTTTTGCTACACCGTACTGAAAATGTTACGAAGTTTAATTCTGTACTGGAAAAAAGTGTCGAAAAGTAGTACTTTTCGATACAGTTTTTAAAGCAATATCGAAAAGTGCTAGTTTTCGACACTGTTTTGGTTCCGAAGAAAATTAACAACCTATCACTTGCAAAAGTAGTAAATTAATTCTCGTAGGTATTTTTCGTTATTGAAAAATTGTGTCTGCAGCTCGTGGCAAAACTCGATTTTTTCAGCACTTGGCGTAATTATCCAACTCGGCAAGCATAATTGCTGAAAAAATTTACTTTTTGCAACTGATTACATAGAGAACTTTTTATTTAGCAATTTATCTAGCAAAAAATTGAACCCGTCTATTTTAGAGCGCATTAGTTTAACTATAAATTATGATTGCGCCTTTTCGACAACTGGGCTCTTGAAATTTGATTTGTAGCTTTTGAACGGTGCAATAGATGGCACTGTTTAAAGTCAATTTTCTACGTATTTTTTTGCATGTCAGGAATTGAAATTTTACACACTTTTTCGAAGATTCTTTGTTCGAGCTTGTACGTCTGTTCTCTGTGTTTGAACTTCCATTTCTATGACCGTGCAGAAAATTTTGCATTTTTTTTTTCATTTTCAAAAAAAGAAATCCCAGCCTACTTTAACTTTTCTCCGTGTAGTAAAGTATGTTGCTATGTTCTTAATTTGTGTTGTTTTCTGCCGAATGAAAAAAGTTTCCGATCGACAGAGTATGCTGAAATATCTACAATTTAAGATTCCACAAGTTATTTATGTAGTAATTCTATTTAAAACAAATGTTAAAGAAAAATTCAAATTCTGGACTAAACTGAATATTTTGAAAAATGTTGAAAAAGTTTCTCGGCGATTTCAGTGTCAAAAAATCATAAAACGATGTTTATTTACTACATCCGACGTTTCGGCATGTTTGTTTTGCCTTTATCATGGATTTTTCGTTTTAATTGTCCAGAATGTTTTTTGAATCTATGAAACTGTCTTGAAGAAAAGTCACCTCGTTGTTGGCTTAGCGTATGGAAATTTATTGCAAACTAATGATGTTTTCGTTTGGTGATACTTTCTAAAAAACTTTTCGAGATATTCTTATGAAATGAGAAATTTTTGGTTTTCCTGTTCGTTCCTTCGTTAACCACTGTTATTATGTTTAAAAATAAAAACAAGGCAAAAATGTTACGTACTGAATTAAATTAAAAGATTAATCATAAAATCTTCTCTATAATATGATTTCAGGATTAGTTTATTCTTACAAAACAAACTTAACTCAAATGACTTGGAGCATTTGGTGAATAGAAATAAGAAATGTTAGAAAAAATAACAATGCATCAGCAAAAACATGTGATTAAAGTTTTTACGGAGAGTTTGTTCATTCCAATGCTTTCCATTTAGGTACATCTGATTTCAAAAAAAGTTCAAAACGTACTCTTCCATTAAGAGTAAAGTTGAACCTATAAATTGAAATCATACATAATTCAAGTGAATAATATTCTAACGGCGTTAACTGGAGGTTGCCAAATTGCCCGTTTTTATCCGGGTTTGCCCGGATATTTAACACAAAATTTGACAGAAGTCCGGCCCGGCCCGGTTGCCCGGATTTATTCACTTTATTCACCAAAACAAACAAAAAAAAAACAAATATTATTGTAAATTTATTTATTTTATTTATGCGTCTAAAATGAATTTTTTGGAACAAGTTTAATAAAAATAACCATGAGAAGTTTTTTTTGAAAGCGTAAAATACGATTTAAAGACTGCTGATGAAAAAAAAATTTCGTGTTTTTTTTCTTTGATTTGTATTGAGTAATTCCTGGATTTGGACCAAATTTTCCTGGATATTACCCGGATTTTTGGTCCACATTTTCGAATCAAATGCCCGGATTTTGCCAGGTTTTTAGATAAAAATAGCCCGGATTGACCGGCCCAGGTACGTGCTGAAAAAATTCTGGCAACCTTACGTTAACTTTAATTTATCATGAAAACTATTTAAAATTATGGTATAGTATAAGGTTGCCAGAATGTTTGCAGCACGTATCCGGGCCGGACAAACCGGGTAGTTTTCTATAAAAACCTGGCAAAATTCGGGCATTTTATTTCTAAATTGACGACCAAAAATCCGGGCAATATCCTAGGTTGCCGAAAAAAGTTATGTGTTTTTGACAAAAAAATTCTCGAATTCTGTTATTTGAACCAAAAATTCTGTGACGGGTTTCTGTGACGCTATTTCTATGAAGTTGATTGAGAAATTATGTATAACATCAACTTGTTGGAAACAACTAACAGTTTTTATTAAAAAAATCGATTTGCATTAACTTGTTTTCATGTTTTCATGAACTAAAGTGATCATTTTGGTCTGTATATTTCAGTTTTTTCTGAGATATACACACTTTTGTACAATCTGAAAAAGTTGTATAGAATATTCTACATAAGCCTGTACGTACCAAAGTGGAGGCAATATACGGACCAAATTTTGCTCACCTTGAAAATATAAAACCTTGTATTGCGTTTTCAACAATTTGATAGCAACTTTGCTTTGCATAAAATCTTACGATTGTACAATTTACAACGTTCTATTGCCTGCCCTACAATTTGATTACAATTTCCTTTTGCAGGTAGCCTGAGGTTTGTACAACTTTCTTCACCATTTAATACAATTTATTGTTACTGTATCCCAAAGCAATAATATTTTTCCCTTAATACGATTTTACTATGAATCGCAGTGAGCATAAATACTATAGAATTTAATGTTTACTGCGAAAAATAATTGAACCATATACAACTTTATGTGTCTCTTTTCCCTCAGACTCGAACTCACAACGTTCCGATCCCTGTCCTTTGATATTTCCTCGGCGCCATTTCATGTTGAAGCAAATTTGTTCATGTACAGTTGAGAGTTCCGTTAAAAAATCAGTTGATCGTATAAAATACCACTGACTGCATCATTTCGGACTCCAAATCTATTTATAGATGCCGTTTTTTGATATACAACTTTAACCTATTTCAAAGACGATTATATTACAATCAATAATTTTATCCAGCGCTGTACGATCTTAGCTAGCTGTTTACTGTACTGTTAAACAATTCGACAATCTGCAGATTGTTTAAATTACATTGTACGATGTTCTTACAATTACTGTACGAACTTTCATGAAAATAATATGTCATCATAGATCGCAAGCATGAAAGATTGCTTTGTTATAAAGTGGGATATAATATTGAGCTTTACACAATTCTACTGCGATTCAAAACAACTTTATTGATCTTTCTATAGGATTAACAAAATGTTATCGTATATAATGAACTATACAAACCATAAACGATAAAATAAAATTTTGTTTAGCTACAACATGATGTTTATACAATTCCAATCTAAACTGAATGCTTATACAATCTACAATGAACACTGCTTTACGATTTCTGGTTATCTGGGTGGGAAACGAAAAGCCGAAAGAGACTAAAAAATTAACAATTTTGGAAATCTGATCAAAAATTAGAAAATCTGTGAATTCTGTGAAAATTTTAAATATTATGTGATATGCGACACAGATTCTGTGACGAAATTTTGCCCAAAATTCTGTGATAATACAGATTTTTCAGTGATTTCGGCAACCTTGGTATCTGGGCAAGTTTTGTCAAAACCCAGAAATTACTCAACAAAAATTAAGATAAAAAATTTGAAAAAAAATATTTTTTTCATTAAAATCCATATACAGATTTTAAATCGTTTTTTAGGCCTCGAAAAAACCTTTCATGATTATTTTTGCCATATCCGCTCGAAAAATATTGTTTTGATGGCTAAACAAAAAAAATTACAACACAATTTATTTTTATTTAGTTTGATTTGCCCAACAAAGTGAAAAAATCTGGGCAAAATCCGGGCATTTTTCAATGAAATCCGGGCAACCGGGCGGGGCCGAACTTTTCCCACCCGGTTTAAACCGGGCAATCTGGCAACCTTAGTATAGTATGATGGTAGATTAAGGTTGCCAGATTGCCCGTTTAAATAGGTTTTTCAGGATATTTAATATATATTTTTTCAGTTAGCCACAGTTTTTCAAACTCCAAGCCGTAGATGGCCGCACTATCTGTTCCGGTTTTGTTGGAGTTCGCGCTGAAGAAGCTTCTCTGGATTTGCAGAAACTCACCAGCTGAAGAATATACCATATCCAAAGTTTCTGCTCATCTAAACTTTCAATTGTAAATCATATCAATAATACTTTAAGTCATCTGATCCATCTAGCTCCATCGTAAAGTACAACTTTATTTTGACTATCGATCCAAGAAATTCACTTTCAGTGACCTTGATGCGGTTCCAATTATTTAATATAGTGCTTCCATCTACGACTCAAAACTGATAAAAGTATCTAACCGATACATTTTTTTTTTGAAACAGCATCCTATTTTTGGATTCAATTTCATCCTAGAATCTATGTTTCATTGTTTGAATTTCGTGTTAAAAGAAACCCTCAGCAGTTTGATTAAGTATTAGAGCTCAAATGTAAAATTTCATAGTGCTAGAGAAAATTCTTCTTTAAATTCCTTTAAATCTTTTGGAATAATAAAAAACGTCTAAAATGCAGTTTTCTGTTCATGTAGTCAAACTAAATTGCGTGTAAATCGATTATTTGTTCATTAAAAAAATCAATGCATCTTTCTTTTCGAAGTTCAATCTGTATAAAGGACGAAATAAATACTCAGTTAAGATTCTGGTCGACCTATTCCAAATTGACGAGACTTTCGTTTGATGCCTGCCATCAGATTTTGTACAGTCACCTTATTAACTTTCTCCGTCACAGAACGTCAGTTTGCTTTGAACTGCTTCTCGCTGCTTACAGTTTTTTGGGTCTTGTTACGGTTGGACGATAGTTAGTCCAATATTTTTCGATTGGGAGAAGTTCTGGTGTGTTAGAAGGGTTCTTATCCTTGGGCACAACCTGTATGTAGTTAGCGGCATACCACTCCATAGATTTTTTTTTCATAATGGCAGGATGCGAAATCCGGCCAAAAAAGCACACGCAAATCATGTTTCTTCAGAAAGGCAGCAAACTCGTTTGAAGACACTCTTTCCCGTAAATTTCCTGATTGAAGGTCACTGCTACAACGAAAATGTCGTATTACAAGCCTCATGAACAGATAGCTTCCCAAACGAGATATTTCTTGGAACACTTTTATAATTTAACTAGCTGATCCCATACGAACTCCGTTTCGCTTTCAACTTGGAATATGTCATGAACAGTTAGTTTGTATGAAAGTCAATTGCCAAGCATTTTCCAGATGCACTTCTGAATTCATTGTTAAGTAATAATTGCACAAATATTGGTCGATCACTTTGTCTGACGTCTGCTACTAAATTTGAAATCAGAAATCCTTTGACCGTGCCAAAAAACCACGTGTATAAATTTCGATTCGATCATTGCATAACAACGCAATTATTGCCAAAAAGCTAAACCCCTTTCGGGGGCTCTTATACAACCTTTGATGACTGAAATCGATTACCCTTCCCTCAAAACTCCCGTGTGAAAATTTTCAAAGCAATCCATTGTATAATAACGTCAATATTGCTAAAAACAGTGAAGAATTAATTTATATGGACGACCCCTTTCGTCGACCCCTGGCAAAACATTTGACATCTGAAATCGGTTGCTCGTCCCTGAAAACTACCGTGTGCAAATTTTCATCCCAATCCGATGTAAAATAACGACGATATTGCAAAAATATTGAAATGGACGACAATGATTATATGGACGACCCCCTTTGCCGGCCCCTTACACTGAATTTAATACCTGAAATCCATTGCTCATCTCTCAAAACTCTCGTGTACCAATTTTCGTCTGAATCCGATGTATAATAACGACAATATCGCATCAACAGTGAATAGTTAATATGGATGACCCCTTTGGCCGACCCCTGATTTTAGTTTTGATAAGTGAAATCAGTTGTTTGTCCCTAATAACTCCTATGTGCAAATTTTCACCCCAATCCGATGTATAAAAACGTCAATATCACTAAGATACTGAAAATTTAATATGGACGACCCCTTTTGCCGGCCCCTTACACTGAATTTTCTACCTCAAATTGATTGCACGTCACTCAAAATGATCGTGTACCAATTTTCATCTGAATACGATGTATAATAACATCAATATCGCAAAAACAGCGAGCAGTTAATATGGACGACCCCTTTGGCTAACCCCTTACACAAAATTTGACACCTGAAATCGATTGCTCGTCTTTCAAAACACTCATGTGCAAATTTTTAACACGATCCGACGAAAAGTAACGTCAATATCGCGAAAACAATATTTGTGTTCTATGGACGACCCCCTTCAGAAGGGGTCATCCGAAAATCTAAAAACATTTTTCATCCTTCCTGGTCCTAATGAACATCCATGCCAAATTTCAGACCTCTACCTCTCAAGACGGCTGAGTCTATAGAGGACAAACAAACAAACAAACAAACAAACAAACAAACAAACAAACAAACATACAAACAAACAAACATACAGAAATTGCTTTTTATATATATAGATATGCTTGAAAATGTTTGCCACCTTTCCAAATCCGGTTGCTGCATAAAACTCTTGTCCAGGAAGCTGTCTGAAGTCTTGGCGTGGGTTTCTTCGTCCATTACCACGCAATATAACTTTGTCAACAATTTCGTATACAACTTCCGAAATCTTGTTTTTGTCGTAAGGTTTTGCTTTTCATTGCGTTTAGCAGTCACTACCTTCTTATAACTCTATATTCCGGATCGTTTTCAAGCTTCATGCACGGTTGTAGACGATATTCGCTACTTTAGCGACATCTCGAACGGAGAGATTGGAGTTTCGCTTGAAAGTGCTATCCACTCTTCTTTTCGTCACTACGGCTCCCGGATTTCGATCTGCTCCAGATCCCGGTTTCCTAGTTGTCCAAATACGTTCCCGGAACACTTTTATTTCTTTGGTCGCGGTTGATTTCGCCACATTGAATGATTTTGCTATTTCTGCGTTGTACAAAATTCTGATTCGTAGCTCCTCTTGCTTGGACGCCATTTTGAAAACTTAAGACCTAATGTCGAAAGCCAAATAGAAGCATCATTCTTCACACACATACCTACAAAATGAGGGGTGTTCAGATTTTTTATATGCATGATTAAAAAAAACCCGGCGAATTTAAGTTGACCACTTTTTGATCAGAACACCCTTAGTAAATGTTGTTATTCACGAGTTCTACATATAGTAACCTTTTTTAAAACTTATTAATTTCATCAATCAAAAGGTAACCAATCAATTTCTCGCATATTTTCGTTTTCTGTTCTCCGTGGTGACACTCCCCGCCAATTTACGGCATTCGACAATCGCATCTATCTCCGCAAAATCGAATAAACCACCTCGTAAAAGTCGGACTGGCTCGTTGCTCACTCACTCGTTTGCTGATCGATCTCGATTATTAAATTTCTTTTATGTGGATAGATTACGCATCTCCGCTCCCAGGTGGTTGATTTTATTTTTTACGATTTCGCATAAATTGTTGTCCCGTCCACCGGCATGTTTTGGGGTTGATCCCCGGGGCCACCTTCTCGGACAACATCTCATTCGTACCGCACTTCACCTGTTTTTTTTTTTTTTTTGTAAATATGTTTGCATGCATATCTTTTAGTGGACGGCCTCGAGAAGTATGAAATTTCATGCCTGAATAGCATTCGGGCTGTTTTGCCTTATTCTTCGCTTCTCCCGGATATCTTGGACAGATCACGCGGATTTGCCCTTTTTCCCAGCGGAGAAATTCCTCCAAATTTTGCTGTCGTCTCAAGGAGAAAATAATTATTTAGGTCAAACTCCTCAGACAAACCTATCGGACTCTTAAGAGAGGCCCAGCTGAGAGTGACTGGATTCAGGAGGGGAGAGCCCCCAGGGGAACCTGTTGTTGGCCATTGGGCCACGACACTTTTGCCACGGGATGGATCATTGAAATCAATTATCTTGAAATGCAACACCCGGACCAATATCAAATAAAATGGAATTTATTGCCCTCGGCCTTACGAGGTGTTAATTTGTGTGTGGACCGGGTGGATTATTGCAGCCAGTCAGCGGAAGGTTTACAGTCAAAGGTACCAAAACCGCAAGGGGAAAAAGCGGCGCAGCCACTTGTGTCTAGATAGAAGGCAGACCACTTTACTACTACACCGCGTTCGGCCGTCCGTAGTCGGTAGTATTTTTGGGGAAATCTACAATCACTCGGAGCGGATCAGCAATCGACAGCCACTCATCGGCCGAAAAGGAGCAGCAGCAGCAAAAAAAATCACAAATCAAACGGCAGCAATTAATCGGTTTCGGTGGACTTCGAATTACTGGGCCAGATGAGGATGAGGGGAAGCGATATAAGAAGGTATGCTTTTTGCGAACCTGATTCGCGGCCTTCATCCAATTTGGACACCGAAATTTGGGTATGTCAGGTGAGGAGGAGAAGAAGAGATAAGAGATTTGTGGGGCTCGTCAAGTGTCTAGATTTCATCGCCATCAGCCAGCGAAAATTACAACGATGGGAAAGTCTGTGGAAGGTTATGTAAATTTATATTGATTTTGATATTTAGAAAAGTTTGTCTTAAACTTTAGTTTTGTATGTTGTAGATAATTTAGATATGCAATAAAATTTTTTGTTCTTTTAGTTTTATTTGTTTTTTTTTATGGACATTTTGGGTAAAATGAAGATTACAGACATTGGAAATATTTCGACAATACATACCACGATGTTGTATACACGAAGAAAAAAGTTGACTGTTGTTCTAATTATATCAGCTGGTTATATAAATCATAGTTGATTTTTTTGCAACCAACTATAAATATAATAGACTGAACTACAAACTGATGTTTGACCTTACGCAATCAACTATAAATATAACAGATACAACTATAATGGTATAATTGATTCAATTGTAAATATGACAGATTCAACTACCATTGTATGATTGATTTTAGGCATTTGACTATAAATATAATAGATTCAACTATTAATTCCTGGTTGAACTTTCTCATTCAACTATAAATATGATAGATTTAAATGTAATGGTATAATTGATTCAACTGTAAATATGATAGATTCAACAAAATGGATGGATGATTTTATGCATCGAACTATAAATATATTTAATTAAATTATATTTTTATGATTGATTGTGTTATATATGTATAATTACTACAAATCCAAAGATGACATGTGCAAAAGTGTAGCTATTAAGTTGATCAGTATAAACAGTTGAATTAATTATATTTATGGTTGAATCAATCATACAATTGTAGTTCAAGCTATTATATTTATAGTTGAATTCATGAAACCAATCATTCGATCATAGTTGAAAATTCAATAAATATGTACAGTGTTGCCAGACACCATAACTTTGTTTTCGGGGATTTTTTCTTTATCTGACAGGTTTGCGCCGGAGTCTTCAGATATTCACCAAAATTGGAAATTGGATTCATTTTTACAGCTGAAAAACACATGTATTTTTTCAGATTTCTATTATTTTTTTAGTTAGATTTGGTTGGATTTTTTATGTAAATTCAATAAAACCATTTTTCAAAACTACATAACTCTGCTATTTTTCAACGGATTTAATCAAATAAAACATCAAAACGCATTGAAATTTTATCAACTTGTGTTATTGTGGGCGTAAGACAATAAAATAAATCCACATTTTTTAAAATAATAAAGGGATTATCACAAAATGCCCCTCTCTACCAGTTTTTATGGCGCAAATGGGTTCAGCGTAAATTTTACATAAGAATCACTTATTGACCCAAAACAATTTGTGCCGTTCCGGAGATATTCAACTTTTAAGATGAAAACTTCAAAGATTTATAAATTTAGCCTTTTCTCCAAATCAGCAAATATCTTTTGTTAATATCTAAGAAACCGTAGAAGCTACAGATGAGGTAAGACCTTTGTTTTGAAAAAATTGTAAAATGTAAAATTGTAAACGCTTAATGTAATCCTCTTTCTTGTAGCTATGGAATCAATATTTTAAAAGATCCCCCGTGATATTAAAGTGTATGTGTATGCTGATGATATTTTGTTGATGAAGTCGAGAACCCAAGTCCAAAGAATAAGAAAAAAAGTCTAAATCGCAGTCTTAACGGTTGTTAATTCGGCCAATCAAGTCCAATTCAAGATATCTTCGAAAAATTAAAAAAATGGACGAATCCTAGGCGTGAATAACTTAACTTTTTCCGTTAAATCATCCAACTCAAAGCATCACTCGATACAAGAATAAATTTGCTCCATGCCATGGGTGGTCACCCACTTCGTGGTAATCGTATATGTTTGCTAACCTTTTCAGTCCGTCTTATTTACCGGAACTGTCATCATATAAAAAAAGTTCCTTTATAATCTGCGCTTCTTCAGTCCGTCTTCTTTACCGGAACTGACATCATTTTAAAACAAAGAAAGCAGCAGCCTTTCTGATCTGCGTTCATCGTACCAACTACGCTATTGTCGTGAATTGATGATCAATCTTAATCATAGCTCAGATCTCGCTTTAACACGTCCGTCTCTAACAAGATTATACCAATAACTGATTTGTGTTTTCGGTTACACTTGAAGCGTCTTGTTGGTCGATTATTTATTTTCTACATATTCTACATCCAATCCGAAAATATTCTTAGCAACAGCCTTCAAAAACTGTGCTTTTCTTGTAGCTCTATCTCTGTTTACCAGAGCCGGAATAATTCGAAAGTATTCTTAGAAACAGCCTTCCCAACCAGAAGGTCGAATAAAAACAAACAATCAGCAGCAGCAGCCTTAAAAATCTGCGCTTCCTAAGCCAATCTGTCCTTTTCCACCCGAAGGACGAATCAAAATAAACAATCAGCAGTAAGTAACAGTCTTCAAAATATGCTCTTCCTGAGCAAATTCCGTCTTTTTGCACCGGAAGGCCAAATCAAGCAAACATTCAGCAGCAACAGTCTTTAAAATCTTCGCTTCCTATATCCATTCATGTTTTTTCATCGGTAGGCCAAATCAAAACAAACAATCAGCAGCAGTCTTAAAAAGCTTCGCTTTCTAAGCCTTTCCGTTATTTTCACCGGAAGGCCAAAACAAAAACAAACAATTATAGCAACAGCCTTAACAATCTGCGCTTTTCCATCCTCTCCGTCTTATTTACTGGAGTCGGAACCATTTCTAAACAATCTGAGGATTACAATACGCAATACTATGCATTAAAGTGTTAAATCAGGAACCATCTGAGAAAAGCGACATTTTGGGGTGCAATCCCATCCCACATACACACGAGTCCATTTTTAGGGTTTTATCGCTCCCCAGATCATATAATCTATAATCTAATTACTAGGTTATTATAAAACGTACTATACCGTAATATTGCTTTTTACGAACGCCAAACATTTATTTTTAAAATTTGTCAAGTTTTCTTCTCGCTTGATTATCATAGGTAAAGTGTAAAAATGTAAAAATGTATTTATTCCTCGAAAAAATAATGCATTCTGTGTGGACAAGATACGACACTCGCTGCTTAACTGAGAGCCATTGTAATGTACTCAGCATATTTTGAATAGGGTTTCTTCGGTCACATCTTAGAATCAGTCTTATCATTTTATTTTAAAGCCTCTGTAGACAAGCCAATCGTTGATCCATTGCAAAGCATATTTTAGACGGGCAGAAATCAAAGTGCGGTGAAATTATTGAATTGTCAAGATATTATTCCATTGAGTTAAATCATTATGTGTCTATAATTAGAGAAAATTTTTTTTTTGAAATTCAGCCATTCACTTAAGTTTTGTAGATCACAATTCAATTGTAGAACAGCATTGTCAAAGCAATAAATATAACAGTACCGTCAGCAAACAACCCAGCAAACATTTGGGTGGGTTTATTTATGAACAAACTCTGTTAAATTTTTCATATAAATACATTATGAAATCATCGCATAAAACTCGAAAAAAAGCATTTATGTACCTACCAAAATGGAGGCAATATACATACATTTTTTTAACTTCTGGCTTAAGCGATAAGAATTATACAAATTGGACGATATTTAATATCTTATTCGTACACCCTGAAAGCATGCGAGAGAGCGCAAGTTTTGCTCTCAATGCTTGCAAACCGTTGCTAGCGACAATATTTACTGCTTCTCTCATTGGAGAGTTTTTCCAAATGAACCCTCTGATTTTAAGCAATCTGGTTGCGCTGCTTATCACGGCATTTTATAATCTTAACTTTTAAAATGCCGTTCATATCCTTAAGTTTTGCTACAATTCTCTCTCTTTTTTCCCTTTTATTTATTAGTTTAAATGGTTTTGGGTAGTCTTCCTGTAAACGGTATCTCCACAGTAATACCTCAGGCCATTCTCAACGCCGCTATGAGTAATGATTTGCTAAACGTATGCCATATTAATGTCCAAAGCATATGTGCTCGCCAGATGACTAAATTTGAAGAATTGAAACAAATGTTTACCCAAAGTAAAACTGATATCGTTTGCATGACCGAATCTTGGTTAGATGACACGGTTAGCAACTCTCTTATAGCTTTTGAAGGGTTTCACATTATTCGCAATGATAGGAACAGACATGGAGGAGGAATATGCGTTTATATAAAGAAAAGTTTAAAGCTTAAAATTCTTAGTAAATCTGTTAATATAAACGATTCGGGAAGTTTTGGTACAGAATTCATAATTTTTGAGGTTTTAATTGGTGCTGATAAAATCATGTTCGGTGTATACTATAACCCTCCTAGAACTGATTGTTCGGAATTAATCATCGATCATTATGAAACATTTGCTCTCAATTATAATGATTCTTTTTTTTATTGGAGATTTCAACGCAGATTTATTAAAAAGTACTCCAACCGTTCAACGGTTTCGTGATTGTTTACAATTATTATCGCTCGAATGTGTAGGATCTGAACCCACGTTTTTTCATACTAGTGGTTGTTCACTGCTGGATTTGTTGTTGACTAACTCTGCGGAATCGGTACATAAATTCAACCAGATATCAGTCCCCGGAATATCTCGTCACGATATGATATTCTTCACTCTTAAGTATTTGCTGCAAAGTAGGAACTCAGGATATTGGTATCGTGATTACCAAAATTATAACAATAACAGCCTTAATGTTGCAATGCAAAACATGAACTTTGATAGATTGTTAAGCATAAATGATTCTGATATGATTTTAAACATTTTAAATAGTAACCTCAACGACATACATGAGACCTTTTTTTCCTCTAAAATTTAGGAAATTCAACAGAAAAACATGGTTTAATAATGATATTAAAATTGCCATGGTGAATCGAGACATTTCATACCGCGCATGGAAAAGAGATAAGACAGAAGTCAACCATTCGACATTCAAGATTTTGAGGAATAGAGTAAATACACTTATCCGTTCTGCTAAAACTCAGTATGATAAGCAACGAATCGATTTTAATCTTCCACAAAAAGCTCTTTGGAAAAATATCAAAACTCTAGGTTTATCTCAAAAATCGAATGATAACCATCATAGTTTTTCTCCGGATGAAATCAATAAATATTTTTCATCAAATTTTACAAATTGTACCACGGAGTTTTCATCTTCATCTTTAAGTTCGAATAGATTTGTATTTGAGCCAGTTTCAGAATTTGAGGTTATTAACTCTGTTTTTTCAATAAAATCCAACGCCATAGGTCTCGACAATATTCCTATAAAGCTTATTAAAATTGTTTTTCCCCAAATTTTACCAATATTAACACATCTATTCAATACTATTATTTCTTCTTCCAAATTTCCTGCTGATTGGAAAATATCGAAAATCGTTCCTTTACCCAAAAAAGCAAACTCAAACGCAATCTCTAATTTACGACCTGTTAGTATTTTGTGTTCCCTTTCGAAAGTTTTCGAGAAATTAATAAAAGAACAAATATCGAATTACATTAACAGTAATAATTTGTTGCACAAATTTCAATCTGGTTTTCGTAAAAATCACAGTACAGAAACGGCTCTGATTAAAGTACACGACGACATAGCTAAATGTATTGATAGAAAGGGAGTTGCAGTTTTACTATTGATTGATTTTGCTAAAGCTTTCGACCGAGTGTCGCATGCAAAGTTGTTTAACAAACTTATAAGTGATTTTTCGTTCGGCACATCAGCTGCTAATTTAATTAAATCATATCTCATTCTTAGGAAGCAGGTGGTATTTGTAGATGGTTCTTTATCGGGCTTTGAGAACATCAAGTCAGGCGTTCCACAGGGCTCCGTTTTAGGGCCTATTTTATTTTCTTTATTTATCAACAATTTACCAAATGTTTTGAAATAATGTACCCCTCATCTTTTCGCTGACGATGTTCAATTATATTTTTGCAGCTACGGCAACTATGACCCTATCGAAGTTGCAAGTAGAATAAACAATGATTTATTCGAAATTCATCGCTGGTCGAATACTAATAGTTTACCAATAAATACTTCTAAAACTCAAGCTCTATTTATTTCTCGTCTCAAATATGCTCTTACGC
This sequence comes from Uranotaenia lowii, assembly GCF_029784155.1. Taxonomy (NCBI): domain Eukaryota; kingdom Metazoa; phylum Arthropoda; class Insecta; order Diptera; family Culicidae; genus Uranotaenia; species Uranotaenia lowii. The sequence continues at coordinate 17,139 of NW_026598141.1, forward strand.
CTCCCCAATTATTCTTAAATAATGAAAAACTGAAATTTGTAGATAAAATCAATAGCTTGGGTGTAATTTTTGATAATAACCTCAATTGGGGCATGCACATCAGATATCAGTGTTCAAAAATATATGCATCCTTAAAACTTTTAAATATCAACACGCGACACTTAGATATTTCAACCAAGATAAAGCTGTTTAAAACTTTCATTCTCCCTCATTTTATGTACGGTGGATTTATTGCTTCCAATATTCAAATATTATTTCTCGACCGACTTAAAGTTGCATTGAACGCCTGTGTTCGGTACGTTTTCAGACTGTCACGATATTCTAGGGTAACGCATCTTCAGAAATTTCTTCTTGGTTGTGAATTTAAAAATTTTTTCGTCTATCGATCGTGCATGGTAATGCATAATATTATTAACTGTAAAAAACCGTCTTATTTATACTCAATGCTCGTTCCGCTTCGAAGTTTACGTACTAACAGTTACATTGTCCCATACCATAGCTCATCTTACTATAGTAACTCGTTTGTTGTGAGAGGTATCGTTTACTGGAACCAATTACCCTTTGAAATTAAAAATCTTAAGCATAAAAAGGGATTCAGAGAGAGTTTGTTGGCAAAACTGAACAGTTCAAGAGAATAAGAGAAAATAGATATGTAATTATATATTTAAAAACGGCACACTTTTAGAAACGTTGTTAGTAGTTTATACAAGTGAATTTATCATATTGTAACGCATTAAAAGATCTGAGATCTTATGTTACATGAATAAAGATCAATAAATAAATAAATAAATAAAATAAAAATAAATACTACTTATTTGATTGTTGGCATTTATAAATTTAAAAAGCACTAGCATATTAACACATCTTTTGACTATTTCTATAAGATTATTTGCCTGGTCATGTAGATCATTGGATAGTTGATCTAAATTTGTTTCTTGCGTGTATTTTCTCAATAAAGTGAGTAGATTTTCTTGAGCGTAGTTTTTCCAACACTTTACCCTGATAAATAGTATCTTCAACAGACCGCTGCAAAAAATGATTTTTTGCTCCCATATGTTTTATAATGTTTTCTGGGTCACCAAGCATTAGTTTAAAATTTTAGATGATTCGGTTGATTCTTGAATTAGGGCAAAGCGTTTAAATATTGTATGGAAGTTTATATAGAAGAAAAAATTTTTGCACATTAAATTATCCAGAAAATTCAACCAAGCTTAAAATGAAGTTGGTTTTTACTTTTCATGGGCTTCATTTGTTGCACACATGACAAGCAGCTAAGCATTTCGTGAAAAAATATATAATCATTTCAATATAAAAAATCTGAATGCATGGAAAGTTAATTAAAAATGGCAGACTTTGCTTACTAGAGCTTTTAATAATTTCATGAAATGCTTTTGCAAAGGTTATATAAATCAATAATTTCTCTGGCTAAGCAAAGCAGTTTTTTGAAATGTTATATTCTCATGCTACGATTGAACAGCTTTCGAATAGGCGATCAAAAACGCTAAAATTAAAAAAAAATTGTAGAAAAAAATTATAACATCGAATATCTTTTCTGGGGTATAAGTTAGGTTTTTTTTCATCCAAAGTTATAGTTTCGGAACTTTCAGTACATCGCTGACTATTTTTGAATGAAAAATTTGGTTTTCCCATGCAAATTTCCTTACAAAATTAAAACTCATTGCGCCAATTCAGGACTGGATGGATCGTTTCCAAAAAGTGTATTGCTATTTCTGGCAGCAAAAATAACAATAAAAGTTATGGTTTTAAAATTTAAGAAGTTCAAGAATGGGTCAATATACAAGAATCAGCCGTTTCTGAAATCGTGCAGGATAATGCCAAAACTTATTATTATTGATTTTTTTTGTGTGAGAGTTGGTTGGTACACCCTTAAGTTTTTATAAAGGATTATGCTTTTCAAATAGTTTCCAAAGTTAAACAACTGGCAACACTGATGAATTCAATCGCCAGGAGAGCGTTTACTTTTCACGCAAGTCGGATAAGATTACATGGCGCCATCGCATTTCCTCCCCGAGATGCCATTCCTCTACACCGCATATCCAGTGCAATCGATCAATGCAGCAGCAGTTGCAACGCCACGTATTGATCCAGCTCCAGCCACGCGAATCTCTGTTTGAGTGAATGTGTTTTAGGTAAACGTAGGACTGAGTAGCTATGTGGCATGGGGCAGTATTTGATTTCACGATGAGCAGCCTGCAGTAGCAAGACACGCCAAACGCAAACGCATATTCATCGACAAACGCATCAAGCTGAGGAAAGTCTCTGCACCCTGAAGTAAGTGCCACTTAGTTATGCCGCTGTTGTAGCCGCTAGATAGGAAATAGTTTTTTACCGCGAGGCTCCTTTCGCCTTTTTGGCGACCTCTCTTGGTCCATCGACCAAGTTCGCTAAAGATAGGTCTTCAGCTCAACGGCTTCAACGAAGTAATCATGTTTAGCAGCGCATGATAAAATGTCATAAAACAGGCTAAATAATACAAGATGAGAGATAACCATCAGCTATCATCCATCCGTTCGACCGGATCGGCTGCATCCCGGGCTAGATTGTGTTCGGGGAAGTAATTTGCTGGTGTTAATAATGAACATTATTCATAATTGTTATTGTATCATTAGCTTTTTCTCGGGGAGGACGGCCACGCTCATCAATGGATGGTGGACGTTGGGAGTGTGATTAAGTTTGCACGCTCAAGACACTTGCGTACGTATTTACTTCCTTTGGCAGGGTTTTGCTAGACTTTTGATGAATTAAAAGTATGTGGAAGTTACTCCTTTTGCAGACAACTTAGGGTACGTGGGTTGATTACTAGCTTTTTTGACACTCTTATTTCCAATAGATGTAAAACAAATCAATTTGAAGTCTAGAGTTGAAAACATATTTCCCCCGAAACCAGTTGAAGTACCGTCTTGATTGTGTACAATTGAACGGAGAAAATGGCTTTCCGTGAATTTCAATTACAATCACGTGGTTACAGTTCAGTTGGCGCCTTAAACCGGCAGCTTTCCGAGACATCAACGGAACCCTGTTGGGGGTGTCTTACTGTTTGTTGTTTTTTTTTCTTCAGCCTGCACCCCTAACTAAACCTATCAACTATAACTAGCTAGACCTAGAGGATAAGCTGTGGCATATGACAAAGTGCCCGACCAATCCAATTTCCAGTTGCAGTCCTCTATGATTGCGCTCAGAAGCAGACAGACATCAGATTGCAGGATGATTGCTTTCCGAGGAAACTGGCAGCAGCAGCAGCAAGTGTGTGTGGTCGTGTTCATTTCAGCGACTGTGTTTTGTTTTGTTTAGGTAATCCATTTCAGCTGTCAATTTAAACGGTATATTTATAGATATCTTCCGCCACAATTAAAATACAATAAGGTTCTGGCAAAGTGCCACTAGCTAATACTACTGGGTATACCGCAACGAACCGGAGAGATCAATGCAATGCATCTTGCTTTGCTGCAGTCTATTAAGACAAAAACGCTTTACTGCTGGAGCGATTGGGTTTGGTTCATATGAACTGTCATGGATGACATGAACATATAGACATTGTTGTAAAAACTTTAGAATTGGAGAAGGACAATCATATTACGTCATAGTATTATACAGACATTACCATCATCGTAATTTTTTGAACATCTTCTCCTGTTTTCCTCAAATAATAAGACCGATTTCCGGTTTGTTTTGAGTCCTTTGAGATACGTAAACATATAAAGTAATTCATGTTTCCAACATATCCAAAATCATGGTTTTCAAAAATTAATTAAAAAGATTTGATTAGAGACTCTACAGAATGAACCAGCTAATGCATGTTCCTACATATAAGTAACTAGCTGATCCCGTACGAACTCTGTTTCGCTTTAACTTTTAATATGTGATGAGGAGTTTTTTTTTTGTATCGCTATTGAGATTCATAATGACGAATATATTGCAAAAACAAGGAACAGTTATTATCAACGACCTCTTTTTCTGACGACTGATACCAAATTTGACCTCAGGTATAGACCGTCCGTCCTGTAAAACTCCCGTGCATGAATGCTCGTCTAGATTCGATTCAAAGTAACACAATTATTGTAAAAACATTAAAAATTCAACATGGACGACCCCTTTTCTGTCGTTCGATTCAAAATTTTAATTCAGGAATCGATATTCCGTTTTGTTAAACTCCCGTGTGTAAATTTTCGTCCCATCTCATAAATAATAATGAAATTATTTCTTAATCATTTAACAGTTCATATGGACGACCCTTTTCTGTCGTCTGATATTAAATTTAAAATCAGGAATCGATTTCTCGTTCTGCAAAACTCTTGTGTATTAATTATCGTCTCAATCCGATGCATTTTAACGAAATGATTGCAAAACAATGAATAATTAGTATGGGTCACCCTTTTTGCCGATTCTTTGTTTAACATTTTACACTTGAAATCAATGGCTCGTGTTTTAAAACTCCCATGTGCAAATTTTCATTAAAATACGATGCATTATCACGACAATAAAGAACAATCACTAAGGATGACCCCTTTCGCCGACGCCTTACCCAAAATTTGACTTTTTAAATCATCGTCCTTGAAAACTCCCGTGTTCAAATTTTAGTTGTAATGCAATGCTTATTAGCCTCAATATCGCAAAATTTTGAACAGTTAATATGGACGACCCCTTTTTCTAAACTCACAAAATACGCGAAATAGATTGCTCGTACCTGAAAATGTCTGTGTGCGAATTTGCATTTCAACCCGATTTATATTTGTGTTGTATGGACAACCTCTTTTGCCGACCCCTGACTCAAAATTTGACTCCTGAAATAGTTACCTGTCTCTTAAAACTCTCATGCGCAAATTTCCATCTCCATTCAATATATTTTAGCGTTAATATCTGACCCGGAATTTGATACTTCATCGATCTTATGCATCAAGTTTAAACTCATAATTTCACAATACGGATCGATTCGTCTTATCTCCAAAAACCCCCGTGTGCTTATTTTACATCCATATAATTGACCGTCTGTTAAAACCCTGATGTTGAATTTTTAATCCCAATCCGATGCATAATATCTAAAAATCATAAACAGTTAATATGGACGACTCCTTTTGCAGACCCTTACACCAAATTTGATTCCTGAAATCGATTGCCATTTTGCAGTGTGGCAGTTTTCAGCTAAATATAATGAATAACAACGTAAAAATCGCAAAAAAACGGATAATATTAACGACCCCTTTGGCCGACCTTTTTTATACAAAATTTAATACCTGATATCGGCTGCCCATCTTTTACCATCCACATGCCCATAATTTTCATTTCAATCCAATGTAAAAGAACGTCAGTACCGCAAAAACAGTGATCTGGTAATATGGACGACCCTTTTTTCCGACCCCTTACACCAAATTTAAAACCTGAAATCGATTGTCCGTCCCAGAAAACTTCCGTTGAATTGAAAGTTTTTAAAAATCAAACAATAAAAAAAATTTCATATCTATGAAAAACGTACATTTTGGAAGAGTGAGCGAGGGGTGTGCTGAACCCTGCCCTTTCTCTTCTAATTTGATCCCATTGAACAAAATGAAAATAAAATGAAAAATTTAAACTTTTCCAACCCATTTTCTACATAAACATTTTTAGATATCCTTTCGTAGAACTTCAATCTATTAAGCTATAATTTAACAGGGGAAAAATGTCATCGTTTAAGATTTTCGTTTTTTGGATACCAAAGAGTTAAACAATATCGACTTATGAGCTCATAAAAAAAAACTCTCGTTGTAAATGGCATTGATTAAATGACAATTGCAAGCTTAAATAGTGTTGAGTTTTAGCAAAATATCATATGAAGCGTTTGGCAGGGAACTCCACGATCCCTTGTTCCTGTACCTTTCGCGGTTTTCATCACATGGTTGGCCTGGCCGTAGTAGAATCTGCAATGCATGGTAATATGTAACAGATAATACGCTGAAAAGAAAAATGAGAGACGCAAGTCTTCCATTTTCCAGGATGCCTATATGTTTTGGCCATGTTGATGTAAGAAGAAGAAAAAGAAGAAGAAAAAGAAGAAGATTAAATGACAATTGCAAGCTTGTTGTTGAATAGCAAAACTTTTAAAGAAATTTTTCAATTATATGTTTTACTTGATCTTCTCCATATCAGCACAAGGTTATCCCAAATAAATTTAATGATTTCGTCCTGCAGTCGAAAAAGCGAATATTTGAGATAAGTTTTTTATCTAATAATTGCTATGAAATTAAAACTGATTTTTTTATTCTGATATTTATAAATCTTAATTCAATTCTGTAATAAAATATCGAATTTGAACTCTGGAGCTGAAATCTTGTTTCACTGATTTGCTTTTGAATTTCAAGTTTTCATCCTATATTTTTAACTTTTTTTTTAACTGGAACAAATTGAATGAAATTTCCACCCTTCGTTTCGAATAGTAACAAATTTGCAATAAATAATGTTTGAATAAAGTTTTTCTATTCCTTAAAAGACTCATTATTCCCAGTTTTTAAAACGATTTTAAAGAAAAAACACAACGGAATGCATAAAAGCTGATTATGGATGAATTGGTCTTCTTGTATTCAAAAAATTTGTCAAATTTTGCTTATCAACGCTTGTTTTGGTGATTTGTCGTGTGTAAACAAAAAAATCGGTCAGTTTTGGGTAAAATTGGTCTTTGAGAGCTGATAAACTAATAATCCTACATGAATACTATAAGCTTATCGCTTCATTTCATGATTTTTTATTTTTCCTTAAAAATCATTTTTAACAGTTGGAAATGTTGAGTACATCAAGAAAAAAAAATTAAAATGAAATACGATTTTTCACTTTTTCCATACATTAATTGTTGCAAATTTGTTACTTTATGAAACAAAGGGTTATTATACATCAATTTGCTACCCTTCATTCAATCAAGGATTCAGATCTTGTCGAGATAATTTTGTTTCAGAGAAACATCGCTTTAAAAAAATAAATTCTACAGTTTTGAAAAATTTGAACTGATAAGACAACTTTTCTGACATCATTTTAGAAAGCCTTTGAGTATTTGATATTGAAGATGTATATATTAGGTTGCCAGATTGCTCGGATTTATCCGAACTTAACCGGATATTTGACTCAAAATTTGAGGAAAATCCAGTCTGGCCCTGTTACACGGATTTCGTAGGAAAAGCCCGCATTTTGCCTGGATTTATTCACTTTATTTGTAAAATCTAACAATAACTCTAATTGAGTTATTATAATTTTTCATTTTGACGTCCAAAATGGTTTTTTATTGCAATTTTATCCAAATAATCCCATCTTGTGTTATGTGTTTTGGAAGGCCGAAATATTATTTAAAATCAGCTGATGCAGTTTGACGAAAAAAAATGAGTATATTTCAAGTGTTTTCTTCTGGATTTTCACTGAATAATTCCGTGGTGTTGACCAAATTTGTCCGAAAATTTCCCGGATTTCGAGTTGAACATTTTGAAATTAAATGCCTGGATTTTCCAGTTTTTTTTGTATGAAATGGATCGGGTTAGTCCTGTCCGGAAATAAATCTGGCAACCTTATTTTAATTCATTCAAACGCTTGGTTGAAAACTGGGCAATTTTTCGACTTATCGTTTAAAAATTATCAATAATTTAATTTAGTTTAAATTTAGTTTAAATTTTTTCTTCAACTCAAACGTCAAATCCGTATTGCTGTACGGCTGCGAAACTTGGTACACATATGCGGTGACGACGCGAAAACTGCAAGTATTTGTAAACCGCTGCCTGCGGAATATCATCCGCGCTTGGTGGCCTGGCAACTGGATCTCGAATGAGGAGCTACATCGCCGGTGTCATCAAAAGGCGGTAGAAAACGAGATTCGGGAACGTAAGTGGGGATGGATTGAGCACACGCTGCGAAAAGATGAAAACGAGATTTGCAGAGAGGCGCTAGACTGGAATCCAGAAGGTCATCGAAGAAGAGGCAGACCCAGAAACTCGTGGCGGCGAAGCCTAGCCGCTGGAATCCGAACTGTCGACGAGAATCTTGACTGGGACCAAGTGAAGACGCTGGCTCCGGATCGTCAACAGTGGAGGTCTTTTACCACGGCCCTATGCACCGGAGGATCGGCGCGGGATCATTAAGTAAGATAAGTAAGTAAATTTAGTTTAAAATTCCGTCCAAAATTCAATTTTTGCTAGATAACGATAACGAGATAATTAGTTCAACAACTTTTTTCTGAGAATAAAACCACTCGCAGTCTTCTGAAAAGTTGATTCTCGAGTCAAAAACTCTTCTTCCAACTATTTGAAAGGTTCTACAGTTTTATCAAAAGAGTGCACAAATTTGTTTGATAAAATTATACCTACCTTTTTTCAAAAGTTATCTTGATACAAAGCAAATATGTAGAAAAAACGAATATTTGGAATCAGCGCTCCAAAGTTATTTAAAGTATTGTCAATTGCTTGAATTTTTAGACTTCTGCGGAAATCTGATTTGACAGATAAAAATCTCGCACTCACTAATACCATAACATTCTTCATGTAAACAATCATGTGGTAGAAGTTGAAAAGGGAGTATAAGAAAAAAGGACCAACATCAGAGTTCAATCAATTATTTCTACTAAAAAAACAACATTCATACGTACCGTTGCCATTTTCAACAAACTGCGCTGATTGCACCTATTAAGACCCCCGTGCAAATTATTTGCGGGCAGTAAAATCTGCTCACTGACGTATACAAAAACAATGACACAAATCGATATGCTTTACATTTTTAGATGAAATTGAATAAGCATAATTGCGACTGGTATGTCTTTTCTTACTTTTTAGCTTATTTTTAGTAATTCAAAATACGCCCGAATAATGCTTGATTTGTTTGTTCCACTTACATTCGGGTACTGGAATGTACAGAATGCATTCTGTTTTCTGTTCGTTTCTTTTCATATGTATGGTCGATTAATTTTCGTTATTAAATTCCTTGGTTCGCATTTCAGAATAATTTAATTTTCGTTCAAAACAACAACGAATAATTATTCGAAAATCAGAAGCGAGCAACGGCTGATTTGAAAAACTGACAACGAGTGTCTACGTGTGCGTCTGTGCGAAAATATTTCTGGGTGCAATTTCCCCAATAACGCTATGGAAAACTTTGGAAACAATATCAGCTGGATGACATTCCTATGAAAGATATTTCTTCTTTTACTTTCACTAAGATCGAAATGAAAATGATAATTCAAGTGTTCATTTCCAGCGACGGCAGTTAGCGAATGAGTGTGGAGGAAATTGAAAAAAAAAACAAATGTTGAATTTCTGAGTATTTTGATTATAAATAGGGTACCGTACATCATGCGTTAACGTACGCCACGCCGGGCATAATGACGTAGTTGTTATGAGATTCTTCATACATTCCATAGGAAAAAAAATCTTCGTTTTTCGTCATTTGCATAAACAAGTTCAGTAATAATGTTAAAAAACTAAAGTTAGTGTTGAAACAATTGATTTCAGTATGAAATATATTGAATCAAGAGCTTGGAATCATTGCAAAACTCGAATGTAAAATAGTTATGAGAAAATATGATTTATCAATTAAATATTTTACTGTTAATGATCTCGAATTTTGCGTGCTTAATGATTTATTAGGACTATTAGATGTGTCTTCTTGCAATATTTTCCATTTTTAAGCTTACAATATGTTTGGAAATAGTTTCCACTAATAACAATTTCCAACAAAATTTAGATATTTCCGAGGTTGATTCGCATTTTATGCAGAACCCTAAACCAAATCGCATTTTTTGAAGAAGCTCATAAATCTGGGAAGTCGAATTTATGCATTTGAGGACAGTGGCGTCAAAGCTACTGGCATCAAAAATATTTTTTATGGAAAAACTGTAGAATTCAATACAATGCTCGCTATTTTTCATAACAACTACATCATCATTCTAGAAATCTGCCAACCAATATGGCGGACGAGGTAACCTGTCATTTCTAAGAACTTTGGTTGAATGTGATTGAGCTTAGAATTCATGAACGCACCTCCAGCTCATTTATAATAAACTGCGAAAAATATCTGGGTGCTTGAGGTTTTTTTTCTCAATGTTAGGCGCTTTCTGCAAAATGAAAACGATTTTTTTCAAGACTGATCCGAGCAAGTCAAAAATCACTCCAATATCTTCAGAGCGATTGCCTCGTTGCCGAGAAAATAGTCGAATGAGAACGAGATAGTTTAAATTACAAAAAAAAATCGTGAGCTTCATCGATTGACCCAGATTCTTAATGCAAAATTGAGTACCAAACCCTAAAATGAAATTCAAAAAAATCTCAGTGAACAGTTTTTGAGTTATGCTGCAAATATTAAATTTTAGAAATATCAAAAAGTACCTGTTTATTAACACTTATTGAGTTATTCAATTACTTTTAATGATCATGAAAATGAACTGCTAATGTGAAGTACTTTGAACTCACATTTGTTCAGAGTTATACTTTCAAAATGATTGTAAAGTTGCACTATTATTTAAAGCAATTGGGTTTGTTTTATAACTTGAAGTTTAAAAATATGATTTTTTTTTTTGTTATTGAAGTTTTGCATAATAGGGGAAAAATGTTGATATATTAGGTGATATTAGTGCGACATAAAGAGTGTCAATTATGGTTCAGCGTAAAGCGTCAATCTACCCCTATTAACCATTTCTGAAGTGTCTCACAATTGATTTTTCTTGCGTAGTTGGACTTTATAATTAGGTATTGCGCCCACCACAGGGCTGCTTCAAATTCGATACGCGTACTTAGCTACGACATGGCGATATCAGCAATTAACGTCGTCACCGCACGAAAATTACATGGAAATCCCGACACAAAACTGATACACAACAACAGCAGCGCAGCTGCGCCTGTTAGAAATTGTAAACAATCCGCTATGGGGACTTCTCTGACCAATAACTTACACGCCACTTTTAAACTACTATTTTTTCGAAGCTGAGCTGTTGTTGACGTTTATTTCAACCCCTTTTTACTTTTCGTGAGGTAACGTTGACGTTCACTCGATTGATACGCTTCGGAGTAGACACCGGATCGAAGAGGCGCCACCTGAACAACTACTAGCGAAATTAAATAGTAGGTCGAGTGGCGCCATTTTGAAAAATTCGCATATCAACAGATTTAATGATATTATTTTACGCGATCGCTTCCCCTCCTCATGCTTCTTTGGCTCGACTTCGTTATCACGGCTCACGATACTGTGTAAGCTGGTTAGTGCACACGGGAAATGATTGACAAGACACTTCTCTGGGCGGCTGACTGCCTGAACGGATGCCAAGTATGTTAATTGATCGAACGCGGCCGAACGATCGCGATCGATGGCATGTAGGGTGGCTGTAGGAGAAAAGGGAAGTTCCCAGTCGATTAACTTGCTGACCGATGTTGTTGGTGTGAGAGCGGAAATTATATAGCTCTTTTTGTGCTTCATGCACTTAATATTATCAGGTGCTGCATGAAATTGGCCGGCTATATTTAAAATGTTTAGATTTATCTTCTTTAGCGCCATCGGTTGGAAAAAAGATGAGAGTTTGTTTCGGTACATAATAGTAACTAGTTGAGCTTGAAAAATCTTCTAAATACAAAGACCTAGAACAAACTGGGGATGCCCTCGGTACATAAAAAACAAATCACTTTTGCCATTGAAGTCCTAACAGATTGCCTATCGTCTGTTAACATCACTAATAGCTACTAATGCAATCAGGTACAGCAAATGCTCCACTTTATCCCTCGTAATCGCCAACTTCAAGTCCCATACAGGAGACTCAAGTCATGGAAATGATCACAACATTGATAAATGTGGTCGAACACAAATCAGTCTCCATTAGCCCTGCAACTACCTGCACTCTAACAAGAAACGTTCATTACCGTTAAGGTCTCCATCAGTGTAAAATTCATAAAAAAAGGTTCACGCGACCGTGTTGCTGTCTGTTTCAATACTTTTACTTTCGATGAATGACCGATGGAAGAGTAGGCTTGAACTTTTGTGAACGGTGGTGCACGGCAATTATTGGACAGGGACGGACTTCAGACTCCATGCTAGAATGTATCAACTAAATACATGGAAATTTAAATTGAAACATCTTAAAAATATATAATTCTTTGTATTCAATGGATTTTTTACTCTTTTTTTAAATCTTTTTGCCTTATATGTTTGAACTCTAACAAAAATACTGTTTAGTGATTTAAAACATCTATATATATAAAAATGAATTTCTGTCTGTCTGTCTGTCTGTCTGTCTGTCTGTCTGTCTGTCTGTCTTTCTGTCTGTTCCCTATAGACTCAGAAACTACTGAACCGATTTACATGAAACTTGGCAGGTGGGGATATTGGAGGCCGGGGAAGGTTCCTATTATGGTTTGGGACCCCTCCCCCTAACAGGAAGGGGGGGAGGGGTCCTTCAAACAAAAGACGATTTTCTGCATAACTCGAGAACCAATCAAGCAAATGGTATCAAATTGGGCATGGGATGGTATTTGGGAACGGGGAATATTTCAATGAATATTAGGTACCCCTCCCACCTTTCAGTGGGGTGATAGAAAGGGGGGAGGGGGGCTATCTTACAATTTTTCATATAACTCAAAAACTAATCAAGATATTGGAACCAAATTGGGCATGGGAAGGTATTCTGATACGAAAAATATTTCAATGATTATTTAAGACCCCTCCCTCTTTGCAGTTGAAAGGGGGAGAGGCCTCTTTCATATTTTTTTACATAACTCAAAAAATAATAAAGTAAATGGTACAAATTATGGCATGGGAAGGAATTTTGATAAGAAACCTCTTTCCACTCAAAAACTAATCAAGCAAATGGAACAAAATTTGGCATGGGCGGATATTTGGGAACGTGACATGTTCTAATGATTGTTTGAGACTTGAGACTCTTTCCTTCTTCCAGCGTGGAGAAAAGAAAGAGGGAGGGAAGTTTCGTATAATTTTTATTGCATAACTCTAGAACTACAACAGCAAATGGAATCAAATTTGGCATGGAACGATATTTAGGTACGAGAAATGCTTCTATGAATATTTGGTATCCCTCACTCCTTCAAAAAGGTGGATGAAAAGGGGGAGAAGAAATCTCACTTACAATTTTCAGTATAACTGGAGAGCTGATCGAGCAAATTGAACCATATTTGGCATGTGAGGGTATGTGGATACGAGAAATGCTTCTATTATAAATTGTTTCTATTATAAATTGAAGGAAAGATATAAAGGGGGAAAGAGAGGCTCCATATTTTTTTTTTGCATAACTCGAGAATTAATAGAGCAAATGAAATATAATTTTTAATATTTGAGTACAAAAAAATACTTTTATGAATATTAAATTCTCACCACTCCATTGAATGGGGAGAACGGAAGGGGGATGGTACTTCCTTTCGAGTTTATGCATTACTCAAGAATTTACAACGCAAATAGAACCAAATTTGGCATGGGAAGGTATTTCATTATGAGCATTTTTTTATAAGAAACAATTCCTTTCTTGCAGTGGGATGATAGAATTGTGAATAAAAGAAGGGAAGAAGAATGCTTACATTAAACTCTTTTTCTTTACAAAATCCGATAAATGGACAAAACTTAACATGGAAAAGCATTTTGGTATGATTCTATGATTATCTGATACACCATCCTCTTTTTTCAATAAGCAGGTAGGGCTAGGTGGGGTAATTATGAACAAAATTTCTTCATTTGGCACACTTACAGCCACCATATGTTAATTTCTAATCACAAACTCTGAAAAGCTGCCATCAATGAATGTTTCCGTGCTCTTCATCATTCTGTAGAACAACTTTTGTTTTTTGGTCGCAACCTCTGTCCTTGGGACGTCTGTTCATAATTACCCCGTCTGTTCATATATACCCCACTCTCTAGGGGGTAATTATGAACACGGATTACGAACTTGGTATAAAATTTTTGAAAAGTAACATTAGTTATACGTTATATTTATCCATAGTAAGCAGTGTATGGTGATTTTTTACTTAAAATATTATGTTCATAATTACCCCAAACTCTGTTCATAATTACCCCGAGACTTGTCCAATATCATTTGAATGGTGTCAGAAAATCTCAATTCAACACCAAATAATGAGAATTTTTAGCAATAACAAGTAAATAGGATGTTTTATAAAAACTCAATCTAATTCATGTATAAAACTTGCAAAATCAACAAATGTTATCATAATTAAGACATAAAACAATAGAAAAATAGCTATTTAGTGTTCTTTTTTATTGATATTTTTCTATCTTTTTTCGAGAGTCTAATTTCTTTGTTGCATCTTTTACGTTTTGGTTGGTTTTTTTTTTCCGTTTCTTTATGTCTTTACAAAACATTTTATTTTATAGGACCTCTCCACACGTGTGAAATTTTAGACGAGTTATGCTACTCGATAGTTTTTACATCCGTTTAAAATATCCTGCGCAGCAAACATCAAGTTTTCACCAAAATATCGTTTGCTAGGCTTTTCACGTACGTGCGAGGCATCATGAAATTGAAACCTATACATATACAGGAAATTCGAAAATATTCTACAAGAGTTGTTTCACAAAAACACTCATTATAATCTTCTTGGATCAGTGAACACAGTAATTTTTTTTACAATTCTTGTCGGATCTATATGATCGACAGATTTGAAAAATATTTACACTTATAAATGTTTTTATTACCTGTATGAAATTTTACATAAGTATCTCTATTCTTTCAAATAAAAAATTTATGTACTACCGTAGTTTTCCACAACAAACGGAAAGAGAAAAAATGTTCATTTTGTATCAAATTAAAAAAAAAATTCGAACAAATTAACATTGGAAAAAGTATCGAAGTAAAAAATTAGACTGCAAGAAAATAGATTTTGGATCTTTGATATCCTGATGTAAAACATAAACAATTATTATTTGCTGTAATTCTAATGCACTGAATAGCAGCACGTTGTCCAAACACACAGGAAAATTGATCATTGCTTTGTGGACTTTTTCACCAATTAAATTTATCAAAGTTTTTTATATATTTTACTATTGACCATAGAGATTTAAGGTTCATAATAATGTTAAATATCACACACTTATGAATAAAAGCTCGATCTGCAAACCTTTTGTTAAAAAATGGTGAATTTTATTATCAGTAAAATTAAAAATCTCTTCAAGTCTAGTTTATAACCTTGTTTGTATTTATCAATAACAAAAAACTGGTTTTGGAAGGACGTAAAACCTTTATTCGGTGTTAGAAAACTATTCCTGGGATACAAGTTTTCGGTTTCGGTATTACCGGTAAAACTATCTGTACGCACCACTCACTAAAACTGAGAAAACATTTGACTGCATTTATTTTATCAACAAAAAGCAAGTTCTTATCACTATTTTTTTTAAACAAAATTTGGACTCGTTAAAATGCGAATAGGCTTTTCTTAAAAAGTTCTATTTTATAAACTTTTTTCACTCTTGAAGTTTTATTAAGTTTTGATAAAATTGTGTTCAAATTCTTTTCAAAGACTGAAAAAACTAGCATAGATTTTTTTTCTAAATCCGAAGCTCATTTTTAAAGAAAAAAAAACAGTTTCTCAAAAATACAAAACTTAAGACATTGCGGACCTAATTCAATCGTGAAATTTATTAAATTTGGTCCAGTAGGATCCTGGGATATAGAATGCCGGGTGTTGATGTTTCCTGGCTAAGATTTCTTCACGGTCCTGTGCTAAGATCTTACAAAAGAGGGGGGGGGGGGGGGGGAGGTTTGTGAGAAATTTTTTACTAGGAAAGGAGGGCGAAGGGGATCTGGAAATGCTTGGGTAATAAATGAATGGCCCCCTAAGTTGATGTGTAAAACATTTGACCATCAAAAAGCCAAAGAAATGTCAGGAAATGTGTGTTCATAATTACCCCATAGGACGAAAACTATGAGGTAAATATGAACACTCATCTGCTAATCAGTGGGAATAAAGTTTTTCAAAATTTCTTCAAAATCCAGACAAAGCATCAAAAACTGGATGTACAACAGGTTATCACAACATCCCAGCTGGATTTTCTACGATCAGATATTCAAAACATTGAACATTGTCGAAAACGATTTCCGTTTCACGGTATAATGGTTTTTTAAAACATCTGAAATGATATCATTATGATTTGAAAACAGATCGGAAACAGCTTAAAACTATCAATCGGATGTTAAACTACCACTTTTGGAACTTTTTGTGTTCATTCATCCCCCACACCAGCGCGTATGGCACTTGTTCGGAATTACCCCGTGTTCATAATTACCCCACTTGACCCTACATAGGAGGAGAGAGGTGAGCCCAATACAATTTTGTTAGCATAAATTCTCAATTTATGCTAACGAAGCCAACAAAACGAAAAAAATTGGTATGATTATTACCATTCAGCAGGGGGGGGGGGGGGGAGGGGAGTTAAGGACAGAGGGGGGCTCTCTTCTCAGTTTTTTTGCATAAATCCAGAACACATCAAACAAAAACAACCATATTTTATCAGTTGGATTGTTTGCGTACGATTAAAATTATCAGATCTTTAACACAAATTTATAGTGCAAGATTCAGAATATTAGTTAAAGTTATCTTTGTGTCGTAATTCGAAACTCCAGCTGCAGCTCTCATTTTATAGCGGTCTCTTATAAATGGGTCTCTTATAAAACAAGAAAAATTTAAATAATTTTTGAAAATATCATTTGATTTTGAAAGGTGTAGCAAAGCACACCGGGTCAGCTAGTAAAGATATAAATTTAAGTTAAACCCACAAAAGATAAAGGGAATAAAGGGCATAGAGTGGATTGTATGCCTCTGTCAAAAAACCAGCACCCTTTTATCACAACTTCAAGAGATCAGATTTTGATGACATCTCCCGTATTATGATCACCATCAACTGGAAATTCGAACTCGATTTATTGAATGCCAATGCTGCAGTCGACACCTGTTCACATATCTCAAATTACGACGGCGAAAAGATGTGAGAAATCGCCATAAGCTCAAATCCTCCCAAACTAAGGATGTCTAATGCAGACTAAACCCCGCTTTTAAAAAAGCTAGTAAACGTTGCTACCAAAATTTTCGTTCCTAGCAACGAAACCTCAAGTCCAACCCAAAATCTTTCTGAAAGCATGTTAAAAGTCGCCAGCAGATCGTGGCCTAGATGATAGCAACCTTGACTTCTAAGCCAACGTTCATGAAATCGAATCCCGGTCGTGACCTAACCTGGCACACATAGTATGATGAAGGTTGGCGGTTTTAGTATTAGTGAAATGCTAGTCGGGTATAAAGCTTGGTTCTTTTAGAAATGGGACACTTTCTTTTGCTAATAGCTCGTAACCGGACATTCCAAGTTTTGACAGCATTTTGTTGCCTGTAAAAAGTACTATCCGACCTATTTTGTTCAAAATTTAAAATTCACGCGTTTTGGAGATATTTATGATGCAAGAGAAAAAGGAAAAAAAAATTTTGCACAGTTTCATTGAAAATCCATCATTATCAAATTGAAAGCTGACAAAAACGTTGATTATTCGAAAAATTACTGTGTGTGAGTGGTGGAAAAGTATGCAAATACTGTCGAAAATGTCCACAAAGTTCAAATCAAGCATTGGAGTGAAGCATATGATCGGCAACTTCGGCTAAGGGTCATCAGGGAAGTCAAGTCTCATACCAGCATTTTTGATTTTCAATAAGCGAAAAACTAAGGGTAGATCAATTAAATTCGAATTTTTTTTTCCAATAAGCTGAAAGTGTTGCCTGGTAATGAGTCATTCAAACCTAACCTCAAACAACAATTTTTTGCTAGTTCCACAGCTTGTAAGCTGTAGAGCCGATTCCGAGGCTATGGGACATATGATTTCTGATGAACGAAAAATCTTATGAAATACCCTATTTTAAACAAATTCCAGCGTTTGAATCCTATACCATGTCTGCTCATGGCAAGGTCACGAGTATATTAAAGTATGTATTTGCTGGTTATTTTGTATAAAATATAATGATTTGCCAAAATTCTGCTCCTGTGGGAAAAAAACCACAATTTTCAAAACGAAGACTGTGGTTTTCACTGGTTTTAAAAGCCTAAAAAGAGTAATCTTTTATGTACCCTTCGCAACCTACGATCTATACTAACCGATTAAACTTTAAGTTTAATCTTATGATAGTTTAACTTCGTTATTGCAAGATTTTGCCAGCAAAAATTCCATTAGAAACGCTCAAAAAGTGGCTCAAAAATAATCAAATTTGTTAATTTCGAAACAGCTGTATCCACTAAATTGCCCTCAGTATCTTTTAAAAGGGAAGTATTGGTCCGAAAAGTATCAGAAATTGAAGGATGAGGATGTAGCCACCTAGAATACAGATTAGGCGAAGTATGAGTTTGAAAAACTGATCAATATCATGACTGAAAAAAGTGTGCGCTGGCCGATGGGAGGTACCAAGAATAAAGTAGAATTTATGCTTACGAAAAAACAATAAATATTTTTTCTCTATTTTTTTCATGAATTATCATAAGATTACCTTCATTCCCTTCATAGCAAGTATGTAGATCAAACGAAAGGTTTTTGAGATACACGCATTCGTAACTGTCCCATTTCTAAAAGAACTAAGCTTTACCCTGGAATTGTACGCCTCAATGATGCAGCACATGCATGTGGATGGATCTTTTCAAAGGAACTTAGATTGCACCTGGAGATCCTACCTCAGAGCTAGAAACAGTCACCTTCATTGACAGAAAACGGGTTAAATATGAGAGAAAAAGCTCTCCCTTTCATCTTCTTCGGCAGTCGATGAAATAATCTCCGTTTGGAGAGAGTGAGCTTCTTGTCGACTGTGAATGTCTTCTCTTTTGTTTCACCATTCGTTTCACACTCATTCGTTCCACAAAGTCGTGACAGGATCAAAAGTCATTCAATCCTCTTTGAATGTGTGAGCCAATGATATTGGCCTACGCTACATTGCATGTACCGAAAAACGAGATCAGAATTAATAGCGGCTAAACAGTAAGCGATAGACACTTGATGTCTTCGAGACAATTTATCAACGCAACAAAAACTTTCGTATTCTATTGAAAATCATATTAATAATTGGCCGGCCTTCGACCAGACCGAACTGAGCGCCATTAGAAAATTTTAAAACAATAGAAACTAAATCTCGAGTTGTTCATATCCTAGATCGCAAAACCAAATACGATTGACTAAAATGAATTCATGGGATTATAAACTATTGATTCTAGCTTATAAACATCAAATATTTTGTTCCTAGATGAAACAATTTGCACATAAAGTTCAAGTGTACTCGAAAAAATGCTGATGGCGTTCAGTTCGGTCTGGTCGAATCCCGACCAATTCATCTAGAAGCGAGGTAAAAAGAAAAAGTTGTAGATCGTGCAATTCTAAGAAACTTCGTTCCGGACATTATTGAAATCGGATGAAAAATATTAAAGTTTCAAGCATTTAAAAGAACTTTCATTCTATAATTAAAAATGCCTATTTTCAAGAAACTGATAGAGTTCGGCTGAGTTCGTACGTTTTAATTAATAAATTCATTCATCGAAATTATTAGCCTTCAGACGATGTAGGCGCACGAAACATTAATTTTCATGAGATGAATTGCAAGCTGAGGTGTTTTCACCGAGAACACATCAGAAATAACTCAATAGTGATTGAATGTATGCAAACAAACTAATGCAATCTAATGTTTTGTTTTAACATAATTAAAAAGCTGATAACTTGAATAATTGAATCCAATAATAAAAAAATACTCTCGCAGTAATAATTGGGGGTATTGAATTGATATAAATTCTGCTCTTCTTTATAATGTTCAACAAAGTTGGGTGTTTTAGCAATTTTAACATTTTTTTATCAATACACTGATTTTTTGAAACTTATTCAAAAAAAACCCGCCTTAAGACAGCGTCTACTAAATTCGCCATAAAACCAAAGCCATTCATTATTTTTATTTACTATTTTCGCAGAGCATCTAAAATGGTAAGCTAACAAACCATACTAATGCAAAAGGTTTGACAAGCAGTTGTCAAAAGCAACAGCTAAGAGAAGTTCAAAAATACGAGAAAATTAAAATTGACCTATTTTTCGAAAAATGATCAATTTGGTAGCCTCAGTATTATTATTGACTTATTGACAGTAAGGTTCAAGAGTTACCGCCATTCTGGATTGATTTTTTCAGAAGAAAAATTTCTATATTAGGTAGGAGAGATTAAACATGAACCCCGCTTAAAGGTGGGGTTGGAAAAGAATGACAACAATTCGAAAAATATCTACAATATTTACTTTTAATATAAGTTGAAATATCTCAGTTATTTGTGGAAAAATTTCAACAAAAACGTCATAAAAATATAATTCTGGGTCAGGGTTTATATATTTCAAAATTTAGGAAAAATTGGTTAAATTTTATAGAAACTACAATCGAAAAAGTACTGAAAGTGAATTTCTTCAGCTCCTGTGGTTATATGCAATTGTCAAAATTTCTGTCTCACCTTAAAAGTTTTTCGTAGAATAAACCATGTTTGTAATCATAGAACTAGGCTTTTGTGAATTTTTCATCAAAAAAAAATTGGGTTCTAGAGGATTAACAAAAACTGAAAAATTATCATTTTATTTTTTAAATTGCTTATAACTTTTTCTGTTTTTTCATTCGAATTCTGTGATGCCCTCAACTTTTTTTTTTCAATTGCACAATCTACTAATCTGTTAACTGAATCAGGTGTTTACACAAAGTATTTTTAAAAATATTTTTTATCTCCCTTCTATGTGAATCAATCATTTATTATTAAATAGATTATGAAAGATCTTGTTGCGTAAATAAATTCTCTCAAATTCTTCAAGTTTCTATCGTTTACAGTTTAGCCGCTATTAATTTGATAGCTTTGCGCCGGGAACAACGTTCAACTTTTCTCAAACGGATTCCATTCACTCAAAATCAGAATGACTGAATTTGCATCGAAGCTCACAGTCATGTCCTAGAAGTGACTGTGACCGTAGGCCAAAACGAATGGAAAGATGAACGAAAGAAAATTGTAAGCGCTGTCATTTAGAGAGAACTTTTTGAGTGAGAGAAGGCAATGAAGGAAACGAAAACGGAAGACTCTGAATGGAGAGAAATTTCACATTCACACAAAGCTGTCGATAGTTTTAAGCTCTGTCCTACCTATGCGTGTACTCGTAGTGCTGCGGTAAACAACTGTAACTTCAACGAATAGGTCAGGGGTGTCAAGTAGCATAGCAAAGTTCAGTATCCGGCAATTGAACTGCTTATTACTTCAACAGTAATTATTTCGTCGGATCCTGAAAGATAAATTTCAGACCAAGCCCTACAAGATCCAAAAGGTTCAAGACCTTACGGTGAAGCAGAAACAAGAACGGGTAAAAAGAGCGAAGGCGCTGCTGAAGCAGTCCGTGAATAAGCAGAACGACAGAGTTTGGTTGCCAGAAAGATCACGAAGCCATGCCGACTTGCTGACGGCCACCCGGCGACAGAAACCAGCATCGGTGATGGTTTGGGTCGGAATCACCCGAGATGGCCGGGATCCGCTGGTTTTTAGTCCCTGAAGGAGTGAAGATCAACCAAAATACATATCGGGAACTAGTTCTACAGAATGTCGTCGAACCTTGGGCGCGTCAACATTTTGATTCCAAGGATTGGGTTTTCCAACAGGACTTGGCGCGGGCTCACAAAGCGAAGAAAACCCAACTTTGGATTGCGCAACATTTTCCAGGGTTCATTTCGAGCTCCGAGTGGCCGGCGAGTTTTCCAGACCTGAACCCTATGGACTTCGCTGTTAAGAGTATGTTGGAGGCCGAAGTCTGCTCTAAGAAACATGAAGGTGTGGAGGTCCTGAAGCGACATCTCGTGGCAGCCTGGGATAAAATACCTCAAGAACACCTGCGGGCCTCATACGATGCGTTCCTCGACCGTCTGCGACGAGTGGTTAAACTCAAGGGCGAACAAGTCGAACTTTACCAGTGAATTTCGAAAAAGTAATTTGTTTTCAAGAGAAATTGAATGAATTTTAAATAAAAAGTTGTTGTTTTGATCAATTTATATGTTTATTTCCATGTAGCACTTCAATTACCGGACCCTGTAAAAATAATTACCAAAGAAATGCAACACGAGGCTCTTTCGTCGCCGATCTACTGACATCGCGAATCAATTGTCCTACGCTGGAATCTATTCCTCTTAGTGAGAGACCCCTTGGACTGAGAAACCAGGACCTTCTACTGTACACACTTAATTTTGTCTTGTTTTCTTCAACAGATGAAATTACAGGACGATTTCAGGATAGAAAATTTAGCTCAGGAAAACAATTGTCAAACTCACCTGCGGGTTCAAGACGATTTTCTTCTGTGATTTGCATGAATTTTGCTCCTGTGGATTCGGGACGAATTCCTTCCGAGATTTGTAGGGAATTCTGAACTTTGTTTTCCCTCATTTCTATTCCTCCTTCCTCCCCTCGAGGAAGAATTACTTTAATGGGTTACATTCCTATTAAAAAAAAGAAAAAAAAGGTTTTTAAATAAAGGCACAATGTTCGTTCACAAATATACATATCTATTTTTGAATATGCGATATAAGTTATTCGTTTTTAAAAACAACACAAATGTACTTCCACCAGGCATGATTAACACTGCTCCAAGCTCATTTTGCAGTAGGGTTTTCTAGATTGGAGCGGGTTGGGAGGTAGTCGTGGTGGTTGTTTTGCCATTCCCGAAAAAAAATTTCAAAGCGCTTAATTGGTGTCATAGCCGTTGCTTACTGGACATCCTGCCCAACCAATGGGGCGAGTGAAAAGAAAGCCAGCGGATTGTTCGCGTTGGCCAACGAAGATATCTGGGAGTGGAAGACGCATTTTCGTGATTGCTTAAAGTGAACTGTCAAATTAGCAATTCGCAACTTACCGGAAGACAACTCTTTCGTTAAATGTTGTCCTGAAAGCGACACTACTAAGGAGATTATTGTCTTGAACGGTTCGAGTACCTGTGCACTCATAAATATTCCATCCCAAATTTCAGGAGAAACGAAATGGCACGAAATTCGGGTGGAGTTCCTTTCGAATTTCGTGACTTCAAAGCCATTTCTCTGTGATCCGAGCAGAATTAATGCATTTTTAGCGTGTAAGTTCCTGTTATAGTGCTTTCAACCGCATTTCCAATCTGAACTGGTCTCAAGTAACCAAATGTAAATAAATTCCTGAAAAAAAAACACTTGGACCAAGCAACGTGATTTTGAGAGGGTTACTAAGGGAACCCAATCCCCTGAGACCTTGATTTTGGCTATGTTTGTGTTGCAACTCAAGTTAAGTTTCTTGGCATAATACCTTACAAAAAGCTTAACTGGAACGCTCATTTAGAATATGCTATCTCTAAATCTATTTCTTCGTTTTGAGTATGCAACAAGACTTTTGAAAAATCATAGGGATTAAAGCCGAATATGATCTCATGGATCTATATAGCAATATCGAGACCCAGATTATCCTATGCGGCTCTTGTTTGGGGGCGGATAGTTAAGGTTGCCAGATTGCCCGGTTTAATCCAGGTTTGCCCTGATATTTGATTCAAAATTTTAGAACAGTCCGGCCCGGCCCGGTTGTCTGGATTTCATTAAAACATGCTCGGATTTTGCCTGGATTTTTTCACTTTATTTGGCGAATAAAACAGAATAAAATTAAATTGTGTTGTAGTTTTTTTTATTTAGCCACCAAAACAAAAACTTTTGAGCAGATTAAGCAAAAATAAACATGAAAGGATTTTTTTGAGACTAAAAAACGATTTCAAATTTGTTTTTGAACCTCGAGTCGACCTCGAGTCGATAGAGGAGAGGTTCTTATTCTTGAATCGTAACAAGAGGCAGGATATATTTATGCTGGAGTAGTACGAAAAAACGAGTATTGCACCAATATACCCAAAGTAGCAAATTGAGGGAACGCGATGGCTCGCCGTGCTTTTGGAATTCAAACCGTAAAAAGGATTTACCACCTGGGTGATCAACTAATGAAAAAAACTACGCTGCCACGAGCTGCTGGACCTGCATCTACTTCCATGCCCATCTGGATTCCACTCAAGCGCCTCTCTGCAAACCTTATTTTCATCTATCGCGATGTATGCTCAATCCATCTCCACTAACGTTCCCGAATCTCTAATTCTAGCGCCCTTTGATGACACGATTTAGTTCCAAGTTTGAGATCCAGTAGCCAGGCCACCATGCGCTTATAATATTCCGCAAGCAGCGATTCACGAAAATTTCGCACCCGTACAACAATACGGATTTGACGTTTGAGTTGAAGATGCTGATTTTTGTTTGTAGAGATATGTGTTTCGAAGACTTGCGATACGCATATCGGGCTTTCCTGATTCGATTTTCGATGCCTTTCTTGGTACCACCACCAGGTGTATTTAATCTGGCTGCCAAGATACTGCCAAGATACCAAGAAGTTGAAACGATTTTCTTTAATGGTGAAGATGCGCCCAAAATTCTTCACCAACACAACATATGAAACCGGCGCTCGCCTCGGTTAAATAACGCACAACTGAAACAACTTTAGGTCATATCAGACTACGCACAATCGCTCTAAGCAGCGCTGGCAGCAGAGGACTAGCTTGACAAAGCTCCTCTCGAATACTGTTGGGGTACCATCAAGACAGCCATCAACAGTGTTGCGGAGAACGTCATCGAGCATGTGGAACGAACTCGCTGGAACAACTGGTTCGACGAGGAGTGTAGGAGTTTGATGGACGAAAAGAACGTCGCGCGGGCGACAGTAGTGACTGCACCCGCCGAAACGTGGAGCATCACCGACAGCGGATGAGCAGCGAGTCCGAATTTCCCAGGAGAAAAGGCGCAGTCTGGAGGAGAAGGAGCTCAAAGAGCTGGAGCAGCTGCACAGTTCCTAGGAAACACGAAACTTCTACCAGAAGCTAACCGCACTCCGCAAAGGCTTCGTGCCGCAAGCCAAAATGTACCGGGATAAGGACGAAAACATCCGGATGGACAAAAGGTGGAAGCAGCACTTCGATTAACACCTGCACAATTTTCAACAGATCCAGTCAACTTAACTACTTTACCGAAGACATTGACTAAGTCGACAGATCATCTGCGGCGTTGTAGGTGATCTATCGCAAACTTAAACGCGAAGCAGAAATGATTGGGTTTATGATTAATACGTCCAAGACGAAGTGAATGATGGCCTGCGGATCCGAGATCGGCCGAGTTCGCTTGTCCAGTAATAACAAAGTCATAATCGACTGGCGACGAGCTGGACATAGTCTAAGACTTTGTCTATCTGGACTCACTGGTGACCGCAGACAATGACACCAGGCAGCCGTGAGATTCGGCGGCGAGTTATCAGCGAAAGTTGTGCCTACTATGGACTCCACAAGCAACTGCGGTCAAGAAGGTTTAGCCCTCGCACGAAGTGTAACTTCTGTACCAGACGTTTATTAAACCGGTTGTTCTCTACGGGCACGAGGCATGGATATTGCTCGTGGAAGACCTGCGTTTATTAGGAGTATTCGAGCGATGAGTGTTAAAAACCATTTTCGGCGGGGTGCACGCCGGAGTGTGGAAGCAAAGGATAAACCACGAGCTCGTGCGACTCTACGGTGAACCCACGATCCAGAAGATGACAAGAATAGACGGATACGCTGGGCAGGACATGTTTTGAGAATGCCGGATGGCTTTCCTGTAAAACAGGTGTTCGCTACGAATCCGGTAGGAACGAAAAGAGCAGAGGTGTAACGAGCGAGGTGGTTGGTCCATGTGGAACATGACCTGGCGAGTGTGGGATGTCCAGGAAATTGAAGAACGGTTACCATGGACCAAGTGATGTTTAGGAATTATTTGCACCAAGTTTTGTGGTGAGACGGAAAACTATGAAAATTTACCGTTTATGGGTTTTTGAAACATTGGAAACATGCTTCGCAAACACTCTTCATTCCTTGCATTGAATTTTTCATGCTTTTATTAAAAAAATCACTCATTTCAGACCCTGCACAATTATTAAGCTCACATCGATAAACATGATTACTGCGAAGTTTACTATCCAGCCAGATAAATGTCAGTTACGCTACAGGTACTTTGAACGATTTAATTCAAGCTTTTGAAAAGCGACAACAATGATAGGTTGGTAGGAATAACGTTGGCAGCCGCCAGTGATGCCGGCCAGTTAATGAAGGTATGCTTTTTGTTGGCGATCATTCTTGGCGGGCGAGCGACCTAACTATTGGCACCCGAGAATGGCCGGATAAATAACCGGCCGACTGTCGCCATCAGGTGCTAATGGATTAACACCCCTGCTGGCAAGGGACAGCCACTTTATTATACCCAACCAGGATGTGGATTAGTTATTGCCTGGGTGTCTGGCATTCAGTTATTGGTTTAAAATCCTGAATTCAATTTGTTTTATTATGATTCAAATTGTAACAAGTTTGAAAGGCACATTTTGGATGAGCAAAGATTTTTCCTCGCAAACTCGTTTTTCTTTCAATTTGTTTCAAAGTAAAAGGAAAAATACGAGCAACGTGCCGCTTGGCATAAAAAAAACACAAACTTACATCTTCTGATGCCGAGAAGCATGTGTGTGCACTCTGTTGGAAAATAAATCTCTTTCGGTATCCTCGGTTCAGAGAAGCTGTGAAAAATCCCAAGTGATCGTTGAGACACATGCCATCAAAGCTTTCTGGTCCTTTGAGCAGACCGACTGTGTTCTGTGCCCGAATTTGAATGAAGAGCGGCAGCATCCTAGCAACAGAAGACGCCGATTTGTGGTAGGATTGTGTACACACTCGTAAAACTTAGATAATACTTTTATGTTCCAGCGAGCGGGCCATTCTCAGAGCCAAAGCCATGGCAACTATCAATCTACTGAACTGCGGGTCACCCCATCTGCAGCAGCCGATTTTCGCAGGAAAGTGAAAATTTCCCAGGGCAATATTTATCACAATATTAAGCATATTTATTATCCCCGGCAAACGATTTTTCCGGGCCCCAGGCTTCCATTGCTTGGAGGCTCGGCTCAGTCATCGGTTATCCCAACAAGAAATGTGTGCCATCCGTTCGAGAAGATGTAGAGGGCCGTACACAAGTGTCAAATGAAAATTAAAATATATGGCGCCTTTGGCCTGCGCCGGAAGAAGTTGCCGCTGATGTTGCTTCCATGAAATGGGCCAGCCAAGCCGTTAAACGCAGCACGGCATTGTGCTCGGTTTGTTGTGGCTAAGGGCCAACAAAAAGGACCCTGCATTTGGCGAAATGAACAATGGCGATTCCTAGTTTTGAGTAGGATCCAAAAGTGAGTTTCGATTCACGAGGATCAGATGTGTAGGTGTGGTGATAAAGTTAATTGGAAATTTATTTCATTGAACAAAAACTTTTCGCTTATTCTGCTATAAAAATCGAGATGCCACTGGACTGCCAGAGAAAATTTTAAATTGATAACACTTGTTGCAATTAAACTGTATAATGTTTACAAAAAGCATTTTTTTTTGCAATCCCAAAGCTAAGCTCATTTTAAGCTGTCATCAGACTTGATTTCTTCTCACGCGTATTCAAAAACTGAAATGCCTGGGAAAGAGCAATATTTCTCTCTCTCTCTCTCTCTCTCTCTCTCTCTCTCTCTCTCTCTCTCTCTCTCTCTCTCTCTTTCTTTTCTCTTTCTCTCTCTTAATTATCTAGCAGTTCATCGAAATCAGACGGTGTGTGTCTTTTTTTATTCGTTGTGTAAATTCAATTTAACATCATTCAGAGGCATCATATCAACTTAGAAAGTTGCAGCTGTATTTTCGAATTTCAATTAAAAGATTTCAAAATAATACTCGATTGCTCAAAAGAACTCTTTTGAATAGTACTAAAAAACCTTTTTTACGATTTTTTGAATAAAAATTATCGTACAGTCTTGAGGGAATTCAGGAGGGGTCTTGGAGTACCATAAGTTATATTTATTATTATTAATTCATCGAACTATTGTGTTTAAATGAATAACTTCACGATCCCAAAGAATGAAACAATCTTGATTGGTGTAACCGACGAACAAAACGACTTGATGGCTCTCCGAACTGATGTAAGTGCTCAACATCCTGGAATATGCGCATCATTGCGCTGATTGGTTCATTGTAACCGTAGGATGTCCTATGAGTTCGACTCGACAGCAGCGAATGAGATCGTGACATTCTCGACAAAGCCCTAAAGCTGATCATCCTAAGCAGGTTTGGTGATTGTACTTCTCCGTTCAAAATTAGGCGACAAGTTGAGTTTTTCGACGACATTCGAGAAAATCTAGTCCTAAAAGCTGGCACAGATGAGGATAAGGGGGTAGATCTTCGGGATGGTTCCACGGCAGATGACGTAAGGCGGATCTGATAAACCGTTTTTGCACTCGTTCGATTCGTAAGATCCAGCTTAGCTGGTATGGGGCCCATACGATTGAAGCGTGCTCAAGAATAGATCGGACAAGTGCACAGTACAGTGACTTCAAGCAATACGGATCTGTGAATTCTCGCGCTATTTTCAAGATAAAGCCGAGTTGTTTATTGGCTTTATTGATGACCGCAGTACGTTGATTGTTGAAGGTAAGCTGATCATCCAGAATAACACCAAGATCATTAACTTCGAATACTCTATTTATGTGCTCATTGCCGATGTAGTAGTTATGTAGAACGGGTGTTTTTTCCGGTGAAAAGTTATGACCGAACACTTTGAGACACTAACAGATATTTTGTTACGTCTACACCATTCATCAAAGTTGTCTAACAACGATTGAAGGTATTCACAATTCGCAGCGGACATCGAGCTTAGCAAGCTTTGCAAGTAGAATTCGATGATCAATCGCGTCAAATGTGGCTTTAATGTCGGTATAAACAGCATCAACTTGCTTCTTATTCTCTAGTTGATTCAAACAGAAAGACGTGGCTAACTACAATTTCGAACAGTTTTGATCCAGCAAACAAGCTTGTTATTAAAGGGTATTGTTTCACGTTACGACGTTCGCCAGTTTTAAAAATCGGAAACATAAACGAAGTTTTGTACAGCTCTGGAAATTTCCGTTGTTGGAAGGATCGGTTGAAAATTCGAGCCAAAGGAGATGATACTGCTTCGATACATCGACAATAAATAACTGAAGGGATTCCGTCAGGTCCTGGGGCAAAGGAGCTTTTCAGTTTTTTTAGCAGCAACTTCGACGACTTCTTGATTGACTTCAAAGGTGTTAAAGTCTATGGCATCGATAGGAACATGGCGAATGGCGTCGATACACTCGCGTTCTGAGGAGGTCTTGTCCGAGAAAACTGACCGAAAATACTCAGCAAACAAATCGCAACACGTTTGTGGGCAATGTTCCGAAAATCAATCAAAACAAACACTCAGGATGCGCTTCCTGTTGGAAACATTCTGATTGTATAATGGGATAGCGCCTCTCGCAACTGCTTCGCCTGGCTGGTATGCAATCTCGATCAGCGCTCCTATCAGCTATGCAAACCGAGTCGCATCATTCAGAATCATCGGTTTAGCAAACATCGCATATCGGAGATGATTGAGATACAAACTGATCCATTCTGAATGTAGCTCACTCAGTATCTGCCTGAATTATATGAAATTCAAAATTATTTTTTGCAGGACGAGAAAAATCAAACAGTTGTGTGGGACACCATAAATTCTCAGTAGTTTTAACGTGACGGACGACAGTTTAATAAGAGAACTGGTAAAAATTGAAAAACACGGCGAAAGTGAACATCTTTCCCTCACAAACACAACTACAATTTGATTTTGATCATACTGATGTTAAAAAACGTTATAACAACAAATAAATTTATTAATTTCCTATATATCAAATCAAACAAAATACGCTAATGATCGGCTTCATGTATCACTCACTCACTGCCTGATCCATTCACTCCTGATCGAAGACCAACAAGATTCGCCATATGCATTGCGCATTGGTAAGATTCCAATTTGATGATGGTGCTGCACTGTTCGCAAGCATCGTGCGAGGTGATCTGTATTTTAGCGATGAATTGAACGATCGATGGTCGGCTAGGTCCAGTAGCAATCAATAACAAAACCCGACCGCTGTACGTTCAGGTGTGAAGTGCAATCAGAAACATTCATTGAAAATGAGTGATATTCGGAACACTGCCCAGCGTATCCGTCCATCCTTCGCCATCTTCTGGATACTGGGTTCGCCGTAGAGTCACGCGAGTTCATCCTTCGCCTGCACATCGCCAAAGTGGTTCTTAACACACGTCGCTCGAATACTCCGTGTGTACGCAGGTCATCCTCGAGCAATATCCATGTCTCGTACGTGCAGGAAACAACCGGTCTAAGCTGCAAGATAGTGCTGCCATCTACGACTTGAAACTGGAAAAAGTGTGGTATACTGTAAAAAAATCTAAGTTTTCGAATTCCAACCTGTTTTATCAGATTCAAAATTGACCCATAACGATTAGAACATCCTTTTACTTTATGTTAATGAAGAAATTAAGCAGTTTGATGAAGTATTATAACTCAAATGTCAAAATCTGCTGAGCATATTTTTAATCATACAAATTTATTTTTGCTTGAAACGAAAATAATGACTTCTACAAACGGACTTCGAATTTCCTTTGATCATGCGTAGCTTATAAATTTTGCTTTTGCAAGTGGTAGGAGCTAAATAATTAGGAAAAATGTATTCTCGATAAAAAAAAACTCCCATATTACGTTGTGCTAGTAAACAACATTCCACTTACGCCTTGAACAGAACATAATAAATGCTTAAAATGCCAGAAAAATAGTTAAAAATCTGAATCTGTGGAGCAAATGTAGATAAGTGCATATTTAATTAAATCATTTAAATTTTCCTAGCAATCCATTGTAGAAAAAGTTAAGGCACAACAATTTGATAAAAGCTTCGCGAGCCGCTGGTTGCTCATTCCTGTTCTAAAGAATGACCGCACTTTTGATTAAATGCCTTACTTCAGGTTCTGCACGGTAGCTTTTATTTTCTATTTTTCTATGTTATATTGTTGTGATATTAGCCCAGAATCGTGCAATCGGCCGGAGATCCGTACAATTTTGTGGATTGATGTTTTTCTCGAAAATTGGGATGTTATGGTCTGAAAGCCACTGCAGTAAGGCTTGGGGTAATGTGCCGATGCTATATTCGGCCAGACCCCCTCTTCTGGCTGGATTTACGGATGCTTTTTATGGAGGGGCAGCAATCTTTTTTTTAAAGTATTGATCTTTGTTAACTTGAGCATATATTGTACCTTTTGTGAAGAAAATACTGGGCCAAATAGCTTGCCATACTACATAGAACCTTCTGCCCAAATTTTTCCATCGCAATCATGTAGTCGGCATCATCCACCTGCTCGTCCGTCGATTTCGTGAAGAATTGTGGCCTGGGAAGTGTTCCTGAATCCTGTTTGACGTAGGTTTCGTCTTTTATTAAGATGTTCCGGTTGAGGTTGTCCAAAATCCGTTCGTTAAGTTTCCGTGCTCTTGTTTTTTCTCAAGATTGTTGCTCTGCTGATTTCTTAGGTACCTTTCGCTTCTTGGACGACTTCAAGGAGTTCCTAGCCTTGATTCTCTGATTCATCCCAATACCGGTTTTGAACTTTTTAGCCAGATCACGCGTTGATATCGAACGGTAACGTTTGACATGAGTGACTACTTTAGCATTCCACTGGGGCTGACTGGAACCAGGTTTTCTTGAGGATCCGCGTCTAGGTAGATCCTTGAAGGACGACATATTTGTCGATGATATTTTTCAAGCTTGTGTAGTATATTTTGAACCGTTTTGCGATTTGGTTGGTTGGTTGGCTTTTCAGTGCACCAAGTGTGCAGAATTTTCTTTCTAGTTAAAAGATCAACACGAGCCATAGCGAAGATACTTTTATAGCATGTAAACAAACTTTTGCTTGCATGCACTCAGAAAAAAGTTCACCCATTTTTGAGTGAAAAAGTTTTAACATTTGCTGATGACTTTCTGATATAGTTCTAAGAGCAATGTTTTGAAAGGAACATTTAGATATTATTTATGTATTTCGTGATATCATTCGGAAATCAAAACAGTTTTCCCCGTTGGTTAAGTTCAATGATCTAGCCGGAATTCAACTAAATTCAAGAAGAAAAACACTTGAATCATTGTTTTGATCGGAACACATCAGCAGATTTTGAATCGCATATTAGGCTTCCAAAAAATCGTTCATGTTCGTTTTTAAAAAACATGCTCAAAAGGGCGTTAAAATCGTTAATTGAATATAGCTATCCAATTTAGTTTTATGATTGATTTTGCTAATAAACAGAATAAATCCGGGCCGATCAGGAAGTTTTAACATCGAAAACCGGGCAACTGGGCTGGGCATGTATGGATTAAGCTCAGTGTACCGATGCATGGTTTGAGGGTGCGTTTAACTATTTATTAAACTTTTTTTTCTTAGATTTTCTGGGATCTGACCACTTCCGCGTTATTCATCCTCTTGTTCGCCGTGGTATCAGTTTTGAATGATTAACATATTTTTGTTGGATAAAACTATTCAACTGAAGCTAAAAATTGTAAAGGGATTAAATCTATGTTTTGAAACTTATGCGATACTGATCAAAACATGGATATTTCGCGACGCCTCCATGTTACTAATGGTTTGGTGAATCATAAAGAGAACCAAGGAAACCCCCATAAGTAGCATCCCTGCTGCAGTTGTCACCCGAAAAAAACGAAGAGCAAGTTGGCGAAATAACTACACCCACACCTCTTGAAGGGTTACGCTTACCTACTTACTAGGCCAAGTGAAGTGATCGCAAATATAAAGATAATAATTCAACCGAGCTGGATAAACGGAATTACTTATTATTTGCCTCCCTGCGGACGACCACAATCGTTGTTGCGATAATTACTGACGCCTTAATTACGTATCTT
>NW_026598142.1:0-50000 GCF_029784155.1 Uranotaenia lowii
TTGACGCAAATATAATGTCAAACAACTTTTATTGATACAGCATGTTAGTTCATCTGGTAAGCCGTTATAGCTTTTAAGAAAAGGTTGACAGAAAGCAGCCTGTTTTTGATGTACATTAAAATATTTACCAAACTTCTGCAACAAATGTTTGGAATGTCATCTGACATCCACGTGCCCAAGAAAAAGGCAACCCTCGCCTTGAGCTCGCACTTCAACTGGCAACTGTTTGTAGCGTCTCTTCTAAATAAAACGAGGGGTGCCACACATCCCTGCATCCGGAAGCATTCAGCAGCATCCGGAATCAGAGTGATGTTCTACAAACATGTTTCAAACGTTTGCAAACTATCCCCAATTTATATGGTTGACTGGCGGAACAAAATGCTTTGCCGTTCTACGCTTGGCCTGGAATCGATTCTACCGCCGCTGCGTCGTTTTCGTATAGGGGTGCTTTTTAATTTAACCTTGCATTCATCATTCCACACCGGCTGGAAGCGAAGGTTTTCGGTCCAGGAATGTGAGGAATGTTGTTCGTTTATTAAATTTATTCCTTTTCCAGCCTCATGTCGGCGAACTAATACTTTTTTATGCTTCGGATGCCTATGGAATTAAAAAATCTACAGAATTCCGTGTTTTTTAAAGTAATGTCAGCTAATATATTTTCCTTACCGGCTCGAACGTACCCAATCTTCACCAAGTCACCACCCCTTATCTTACAAGTGTGCGCAAATATTTGAGCCAGTAATAACACGATTATCTACACTTGCACGGATCGTTAGCAGCAGCCTGAATTGGGGGCACTCATGCGATGCAAAGGACAGTTTCTGATTTTGTCATATTTTCCTCGTTGTTTGTGTTTGTGCGGTTGATGGAAGGAAGGTGGAAGCTATCAGCGAGATGCGAAAAACTTGGCTTCCACACAATGCTAAGGAATTTTCATTTTTGTCGAACAAAAGCTGCTGTATCTGATGGGAGAAGACCACTCATCCGAACCTTTTCTTTTGCTTTTGGAAGAAACTTTTCTTCGTCAGATTACATATTTGGTCCATTTTTTGAAACGAACTTGGGATGTGTTTATGATAAGTTTTTCCTAGATTGTTCCCTTTTGTTAAATTCTCAGATCAAAATTTTAAGATGATATTACCTTTTTTTTCATCAATTGGATTCTAGGCCGATGTTATCCTTCGATAAACTTTTCTCATTTCTAACGGTCTGGATTGTGGACATCAAAGTCATTAGCAATAAACTTATCACAAAAAAATCAGCAGAGTTGTTGTTTTAGTTTTTAACTTAACCGATATAAATGTTGAACTTTTATTGTGTTTGAATGATAAACTATTCGCTTATTGAGCACCCTTCAATATTCTTTTGTTAGTTACTCAAAGTTACTCAAAGATAAACCATCGATTGATAACTTTATTATCGAACCTCATTGCGTCAGTTAGCGGTCATGACCTAGTTTAACTTTTCCGCGTCACTAAAATCTGAAGTATCAAGTTTAATCTTTTAAAAGCTTTAAAGTGGTATTTCCTATGTTTATCATGTTTTCCCCTCAATAGGCGTGACCTCGTTTATGCACGCCCCACAAAGAATTTTTGCCTCGAGAAAAAGCCTCCTAAAAACGAGTATTCGAAATAACACTGAAATGTACGATATTTTTTACAAGTATCGGGTGTTCCATTATGTCTGAGCACAATTTTGATACAACTTTGCATATTACGAAAGACGTTTACACAACTAATATCAGCTGTGTGTTGTTGTTTACAGTTCAAACTTTAAACTCTGTGTATCGGGAGCTCCACTTTTCATAATTTTTGTTAAAATGAGAAGCATTCTCCCGGAGAAGCAGAAAATATCGTGCACACATGGTGTTCCCTCCCCAAAATTTCTCTAAGTCAGTTGACGAGAAGCAGCTTCGTGGACAAAAAAAATGTGGGCGGAAACCGGATCCGATGGACAAAACTTTGGACCGGAAAGTCATGCGTGCTTCCGCCAGTAGGAAGACTACCTCAGTTCGGAATGTGACCAAAAAAGTGGGATCCTCTCTTTGCACTTTGGGTCTACAGACATATAAAAAGCAGAACAAGCCGAAGCCGAGTCAAAAACAAACTGTTTCCGTCAAACCAAGAGCTCATAAATTATATGATCAACTGCTGTGAGGAAAATCGGTGTGCGTTATCATCGACGACAAAACCTATTGCAAGTTTGATTACAAAACGCTTCCGAGTGACCAGTATTAACTGATCGGGATGGCCAAAACATTGGCGAGACGGAGATATCAATTTTTACAGAAAAATTCGGTAAAAAACAATGGTTTGGCAAGCCATATGTGAGTTTGGCATGCTCTGAGCCGTCCGTTACTACTGACACAACGAATACAGCTGTTTACGTCCGGGAGTGCCTAAACCGTCGCCTACTGCCCATGATCCGCGATTATCACTGATCATGAGTGATCATTGCATGATCACCCAGTACTGTTTTGGCCGGATTTGGCATCAGTTCACTACTCAAAAGACACGATGGCCACCACCAAATTGTCCTCAAGTGAGACCGATTGATACTTTTTGGTCCCATAAATTGTCTTTGAGAAAACATGTGAAAATTGCTAATTCTATCGAATACTTTGCAGAAGACTGAAAAAATTGTCAACATCATCGCAAATCATTCTGTGCTGAAGCTAATGAGCAGTCTTCGATCAAAAGTTCGATAACTAGATGGCTACAGAGAACAAACTAGTGAAATAAAAATTTAAATTGCTCCTGAATTGTGTGTTCATTTTAAATTATGCTTAGACATAATGGGACATCCTATATAAAACAACATGTTCAACTCATTATTGAAAGCTTAAACGTGCTTGAACTGACAATGTAGAGGTTGGGTAATGGGGGATTTCTTGAGTGATCAATAAGGAACTGATAGAAATAAAAATGAGGAATTCCCAGTTTTGTTTTAAATATTGATAGCACAAAGCATATACTAATTTAGATAAAAGTGCGCATTAAAATTAAGGTTTACAGATGCTACTTCGTATCATTTTTTGAACTTTTCATGGGTTAATAAAAAAAATTATCGATTCAAGAAACATGATTTTAACTAACAACAATAAATGAGACTTTTTTAATTTTGAGCTCAGGTTTCAGGCGGAAGTTTCAAGCTCTGAATAAATTATCGGCGTCTATTGAAATATTGGTTCCTGGAACGGACAAAATTTAAGAACTATGTTTTTTATATCTAAAATTTAGACGTATAGTCTTCTAAGAAGATTATTTTTTTCAAAGCACAAAATTTAGGATTGAGAAACAAAGACTATCTTTTTAGAAATATTACAAAAATTTAAAAAGTTTGAATGAAAAATTCGGTAAAAAACGATTTTATAAAATTTGGTGAATTTATTTAAAAATAAAACAATATATGAAGATTAACAATATTACTTTTTTTTTCGATATTTCAGAACGATTTTTTTAATATTTTAGAGGATTTTTTTTAATCATAAAAATTTATTTAAAGAATTTCATTAAGAACTCAAGGAAACCTCATTTTGTAGCCTATGTTTTAAAAATTTGGTAGGTTGTGGCGTCCTGGACTTAAATCTTTTGTCTGATTTTGTATGTAGGGGAGAATGAGGATACTTAATCCCTCGGTATACTTAATCCCTTAGCTATGTCCCGAAACTGGAATAATTTACAAGGATAAAATGTTCTTGAAAAAATTGCCAAATGGAGTAAAACAACTATGCTGTAAGCTCAAAAAACTTTAACAAAATTATTTTTTAATTTAATTGAACTTTGTTTGAAAAATTTCACAAAATGCGACTTGAAGGTCTATTCTTATCACTTCAAAATTTTTCTGACATGAAAAATCATAACAAAAATATATATTCCAAAATATAAATCGTTATATCTTAACATGAACTTCATAATACCATGTTTTCAATACAATGGTTAACTCTCAACATTTTTCAGAGAAAGTTTTCTAAAATGTTCAATATGGGTTCAATTGATCCCTAGAGTTCATCAGTTGATCATTGTTGATTACGAGATCTTTAATATTTGTATTAATATTTACAATTGTCTGGCTGAAAGGGCTTAGAAAGTTGAGATTCTCTTAAATTTAGAAAATAGCGCCCTAAGGTATGCAATGACTCTAGAGTTGAGAGAAATTTATGGAATTTTCTTCTTCTGACATTTATAAATTGTGAAATGAGGAAAAACATGACCAAAATGATCAATTGACATTCTGTTTCAAAATTTGTTGGATTTTTTTTCCAAGGATTAGGGCCCCCGGAATGAAGGATCAAGTCTCCTTCAATAAAGTATCAAGTCTCTCTTAACTTTAAAAATATCGCATTTTTTTAGTTCCACGAATATGTTTCTAGTTCATCTACGGGTTCATGTATCGTTCCAATTTTTTGAGCATAGTAACTTGCAAAAGACGGCAAACACGATTTATTTATAATCAAAAATATAAGTAATGGATTCTAGGTTTTAGATTTTTTTTTTGCTCATTCTCTTGACTAATGAGAGTATAAGACACCTGTCAAATGGCTTCTAATTTACTGATGTGTAAAATTAGTCTTCGGTACATGAACTTTGAAATCAAATTGGTATCAAATTTTGAACTTTTTTATTTAAACTTCTTGCTAAAACCCCATTCTTAATGTAGGATTTTTGTGTGTCAAGATCTGATTTTCAATACAAAAGGTTGTTTGCGATTCTTATCTTACAATAAAAAAAAAAGTTTCAATACCGGAACGCCATATGTTGTCGTTAAATGAAATTTCTTTGGTCTAGAAAGATTTAGCACTAAATTCCGCCAATTTTCTGAAATGTTTATCAACGCCAATTTTAAACACCTTTTGGGATCGAGAAATATCCTGTTCCTGGTGAGCGAAATAAGAATAGTACAAATATGAGTTTTGCTTGTAAAATTATGAATATTTGAAGATCTTAAAATAAAATTTTACAATTTGTTATAAAATGTTCAACAAATAAATCAAGCATAAGTTTATTTTTATTGTATGAAGCAATTGGCGTTGAGGACCCAAATTATGAAAAGGGGTGCGAAATAAAAATAGTACCACTTATGATTTTCTACAAAATTCAAGAATATTTCTTAAAATTTACTGTGTAAAAGTGTAAAGTTTTCTTGTATTTCAAAAGTTTTAAAAGAGGTTTTTAAGAAATTTTCCTCTAGCACTAAGGAATTTGACATTTGAGCTAGAATACTTTATCAAACTGTTTAATTTCTTAATTAACAAGACGTGAAATGATAAAACTAAGATTCTGGGCTAAATTCGAATCCAAACATCAGGCTTCGCATTAAAAAATATTAATTATTTTAATCAGTCAAACACTATTTTTTCAGGTTTATGTCGTAGATGGCAGCGCTATCTTGCTGTTAAATCGAATTGATACTCATTTTCGACTATCCGGGATTAAGTAAGGTGGCCTGTATGATTTTGGTCAAGAAATAAGTACAAGGTACCACGTGTACGCCTTGAAAATTCTTTGATCACGAAATCGAATAATTAGAATTGCATCAAGGTCACTAAAACATGATTTTCTTGGACCAATAATCTGAATAATGTTGATATATTCTAGTGCTGGTGAGTTATCGAAAACCCAGAATAGGTTTCTTCAGCGTGAACTCCAATAAAACTGTGTTCAAAAACCAACGCGAATTGATGAATATGGTTCTGAATAAACCCGGATAATCAATATTGAGACTTATATTGGTGTTAACTATAAAATAGTGCTGCCATCAACGATTTGAAACTGGAAAAAAAATGTGGTTTACTGATAAAAAAAAACAATGTTTTTGAATTATAACCTGTTTTTTCTGATTCAAAATTGACCCAGAACGTTTATTACATCATTTCGCGTAATGATAATGAAAAAATGAAGCAGTATTATAGCAAGCTCAAATATCAAGTTCCTTAGTGCAAGACAGAAATCTCTTAAAAACCTATTTTCAGTCCTTTGGAATACTAGAAATCGCCTTAAAATGCATTTATGTATTCAAATCGTTCGTAAAAGCATTACTATTTACTCATTATTCACACATTTACACGTAGTGGTACTATTGTTATTTTCGCTCACTCACACTGTATGGTAAATTCATTTCTTGACCTGGAAGTTTTACCTGGCAAAAATCTCCATAGATCCATAGATTACAGTGACAGTTAAACTTTTTTCCTTAGTAAATTTATATATTTCTTGTAATTTTTGTTGTATTTTGAGGTATTTTTTTATATTTAAAAAATAGGGGCGTTTACAAAAGTAAGCCAGTCTAGTACAAAAGGCTAGAAACCCTATGAAATGGTAATGTTTGAAGGAAAAAATTAAAGGGGAATAGTTCGAGGGTCTAGAGAATTGAATGAAGGCAAAATGTCTTTTTTTTCTGTAGTTAAAATTTTATAAGAAATGTTTAAAAATTTAGCCCCATAATTTATGCAGTATCATGGTCTATCATTTGATTTTAATTGATATTCTGCCTTAGCACACGAGCTACTTTATTTCATCAATTACTAGCAATATTATGAAGATGATTTGTATTCTTTATGATCAAGAAAACTCGTTGAAACCGCAAAATAGAGACTGATCAAAGTTACACCAAAGCATCAATTTCTAAACAAATTCGAAATCGATTTTTAAATCATATTTAATGTAGTCT
The DNA here is from genome assembly GCF_029784155.1 of Uranotaenia lowii. Classification (NCBI taxonomy): domain Eukaryota; kingdom Metazoa; phylum Arthropoda; class Insecta; order Diptera; family Culicidae; genus Uranotaenia; species Uranotaenia lowii. The sequence continues at coordinate 6,670 of NW_026598142.1, forward strand.
AATAAATTTCTGCAACCATGTTTTACGTTCAAAGGAGTCCAGTACTGGTTTTAAAAATATGAAACATTCTCCTTAGCAGAAAAAATATTCGAGAAATAAATATAAATAAAATATAATAAATAAAAGTGATCAATCTCACCCCGTTTTAAGGTACGAGAAATGATTCAATAATGTTCTGAAATCCGCTCTCTGTAGTTGAATGGTGGACATTAGACATAAGATAGACATGTGGCATTTTTTTTACAGTTTTTCTTATTTTTTAAGCAAAAGTTATTGAATCGCCTATATGGTAAACATTTCTTTCGAAATATTTTGTTTAGTGTCATTACGGCTTTTAGAGAGATGTAGATTATATTATTTAAAGATTCTATGTCTAAGCCATCATTATGGCGCATAGCCATAGCATAGCATAGATTTGTTTGGTACGATCTCTAACCATTCGGTCACATGGGTCACATCATGTGACCGAATGGTTAGAGATCGTACCAAACAAATCTAGGTTAGTAGATGTGAATTCGTTCAAGGTTTTAGAGATGGATGTAAAAATGAAGTTAAAAGGCTCCATGAAATGCAATCGTCAATAAATTTTATGAAAAAAAACTTCAAATTTTAGAGTGCGTCCTATAAAAGAATAGCAAAATGCATTAAAAAATTGAACACTGTAAATTAAAACGAACTATAAACGAAAATCATATTAAAAATAAGGTGAAAAATGCATTATCACATGAAATAACGTAAGAGGTCTGAAACAGAATATTCCTGTAGTTTATTTTATTTTGTGGTATCAGCAATATTTTTTCTCTATTGAGGACCTTTTTAACATTCGGTCCAAAGCAATAATTTGACACTGATAATAAAACCGCCATTTTGGTTATGCAATAGCTTCAAAAGAAGAAAAACGAAAATCGTTATACCTTCGTTACGTAACCTACCTTTCGCTGTGAGTTTTGCTGTTTTGTCAGACAGCTTGTACTTGTCAATGTTGATCGACGTCATGTTTGGTTACGATTCTTCTTCAATATTCGGATTGAAATAGGCAATGGGTAGTTTAGGTATCCTTTTGAAACCCGAAATTAATCACTCACACTTTATTTTTGTTGCCCTACTTTGTAAGGCGTAACAAAATGGCTGACGACGCGCACTATTCGACACTAGAGGGATGTTGGTTGATGGTCACTATTACGTAACAGCCTCTTCAACACATTTATGCACTCAAAGGTTTTCTGCTGATACTTTCTATTTATCACAATTTACGGTTAATTGAAATAATTGGCTTCGATCGGTTGATTGGGTGCGTTTTCGCGTTTTTTTTTTTTCAAAAATTTGATTTGAGATTTTTTATCCTTTTGCAAAAATTTTCACCAGTCCACACACGGCAAACCCGGACGGACAAAGCCAACGGAGATCGTTCGATTCAAACCGCGCTGTCTGACGTTCTCGCTAGCTATGGACCGAAAGCTGAGCATTCCAGAACATGGAAGCTTTCGTCGGGCAGCAGCAGAGCCCATTCATTCGACGACGATGAAAGACACAGCAAAACACAGCATCCGATCTATGGGAAAAATACCCGAGACTGTGTGGGTGTTATCCTCGAGAAGCCACATGATACACACGATGAGGCTATTACGTCATCAACCCCGTCCGTTGTGTGTCGGATTTTTCTGCACCGGAGAATGTCCTTTGAAGGGCACGCGACAGAACCCTGAAGCGAAAACTCAGAATTCATTCTCGATTCGTTCGGGAAAACAGTAGCGGGTGGATGGTAGGTTAGCAAAATGTGGGGTGGGATGAATTTTGGTGGGCTGAGTGAAAATTGTTGGAAAAATAGGGCGCCATCACCGAGGGGCGGAGCTTATGTGCGCTTACTGCACCCGAGGACCGATTGAGGGGAAGCTTGGTGGTTTTTCCTGAATATTTTATGTACATCCGGCCATGCCATTTTGGCGTTTCCAAATTGTGTGGGTGGATTGTGGGGGCTTTGTGGAGGATTCGTGTGAACGGTAGAAGGGCAACGTCCTGTTTGCTGCTGTAAACAGCGTCTAACGAGAGCTGCTATAGCAGAATTCTCTGAACGTTTTGTTTGAATTTATGCGAACTGTCCTTATTGACAGAAGTTGTAGCCACAAGCATGTGACCAAAGAAAGGCCACTCAAAATTTGAAAACCTCGGCAATGTTCTGCTATGTGAAACTTTTGATGCCGGGAAATTCTGCTGACGTCAGTCACTTTTGGCAATCCGTTGTATCTATTCATAAATGTAGCCTAAATATAAGAGCCAGTTTTCTCGGTTACATAATTTAACTGGTTATATCCAGAATTGTGGAGAAACCATTCAGAATGTAACACAATAGGTCTATTTTTAGAATAAAGATCAGTTAATCCAATGATGGCCTACATTTCAAATGGTGACTATGAGTGTTAAATTCCAAATGTAATATTTGTTTAACAGCTCGCAATTCACTTAAGCTTTGTTTGTAATGATTTTTTCATCAAATCGTTTGAGATTTTTCGACTTCAATAAGGCCGGAACAAATTTCAAATTCTTTTTTTTTATTTGTCACTCGGATTTGGAAAATCGGGGATAATAAAAAATAATGCGAAAAACAAATAAATTAAAAGAAATTGTACGAAATTTTTTTCGCAACATACAAAATTTCATACTATATCATTGCACCAACACTCTAAATTTAGTAATTTTTTATGGAAAAATTTAATTAAATCAAGAATACAAAAGGTGAAATATCGTTGGGAACAATGACAGCTTGCTGTAAAATTCCTTGAAAAAAAGAAGGAGAAATAACTGTCGTCTTCTAAAATTTGTTTTTTGGTCCTGTTATCTAGATAGAGGATAGAAGATTTTTTTTTCGAAATTAACATAAAATACTTAAAACTTTATTTTTCCCCCCCTTCAGGTTTTTTGGAAATTTCGAAGGGGGGTGGGGTGGTAACAAAAGAGAAATTGATATTTGTTTCAGCCGAATGAGGATAATCAAAGCTTCCCAGCTCAGCATTCTTAGCATATTTTTCCTAAGATGAGGTCTCCGGAAGCTACATAACAAACACTTCAAAGCTAGATAAAGTTTAAAATTGATTACGGTTTTTTGTAGAAAACATTACCGAGAAGTGGCTATGTTAATTCGGTGACTCCTGTATTTATTCTAATCCATTATATGGTCGGGCTTTGACCAGACCGAACTGAACGCTACGCGAACTTGAGTTGACAAATAGAGAAAACAAGGGAAAATTATAATTGGAATTTATAAAAATCGGAAACAGTAGGAAGGGCTTCCTGAGCCTGAATTTGAATTTTGTAATTTTGTAATTTTTTGTATTTTTAAAATTTGAATCCTTTTTTTCGGCTTCTTTATTAAGGTCATTTTTATATTCCTGCCATTTTTGTTTAATCCATCATTTTTTTTTGTAACATCTTATTTAATAATTTGCCAATTCTATTTTCTGATTTTTGCTTTTTTCATGCATTTTTATTTAAATGACATTTGTGTCAATACAATTATATGACATTTAAAAACTTTCACAGGTCATCGGGTGGTGAAGTTTCCTGCCAAGAATGCATTTTTTATAGTAATTATTTCGTATTCATTATTTTTAGGATCACCCTAGTGAAAAAAATTAATGAACCACTCTTGTGATAAAATAGGTTTAAGATGCATCATTCATATTCAAAAGGATAACATGTGGTTTGGAGTGAGTAGTAGTGATTCATTTGACAAAGTCAATTCTTAAACATTCCACCAGAATTCCGAAAAAATGACTCCCCCTAGAAAGTCGACTTCCAGCCTTTTTTTTTCGAGATAACACCAAATCTCTATGTGTTATACATTTTCAAGTCATTTGATTATAAAATTAAAAATTCGATTTTTCTAATTCCTTGGTCTTCCTTTATGTGTTTTTTTAAAATAAAAAATTTTAATCTTTAAGTGTATTAAGGCACCTCTTATCTAAGTCCAGTTGGGCTGATATTTTGCACAGGTCAGTTTTTAGGTTATTTAACAATAAGTACACAGTAAACGAAAATTACCGAATTCGATATCGAACGGTTTTCTACCGAACTTCGTTTATTGGTTCTTAACTTACCGAAGATCGTTCATTTATATGTCAAAAATCTTCGTGCTGTCAGTCATTCGGATAAAAACCACCGAAAATCTGAAATGTATTTGCTGACAAAATAAACGTCGAAATTTTTTCTGGCGTTGAATGTGCAGGACAAAAGTTTCCTCATTATTGGTGCACTTTTACTTTTAAAGTTTTTCGAAAAAAAATTCTTAAATATCGATATAATTTATCGGTATTTCGGTAATACATCGGTAATATAGGTTGTTCTGTAAATATTACCGAACTTTTACAGCTTTCCGGTAAGAAATTTTTCGGTAAACTTTACCGGTTTTGCGGATCTTTCGGTAATAGATACGGGTATTTCGGTAAACACTACCGATTGTTTGGTACCAGGGGTAGGAAACTGGAGCTGGAAAAGACAGTTAAACGAGCTTGTAGACGAGACAAGAGAGCCTGGACAAACTCCCTAGCCGAAGAGGGAGAAAGAGCCACCGCCAATGGAGATATCCGATTACTATATGACATTTCTCGCCGCCTCAGTGGTGCAAGGACAAATGCAAGAATGCCGCTGAAAGACCGAGCAGGTCAGTTATTGACCGATCGAACAGATCAGCTCAAACGATGGACTGAGCACTTCGAACAACTCTTCCGAGTCACGAATAGCGATGGCCAACAAAACTCGCAGCTCGAAGCGCCAACAGTAAGTCGCATAAATGGCGTCAACTCGGAAGCGCCCTCGCTGGCTGAAATAGAAGCGGCAATCAAAAACATGAAATCCAACAAAGCACCTGGGATCGATTGCATCCCTGCTGAAATGCTGAAAGCCGACCCTGCCCTATCAGCACAAATGTTGCACCGTCTTTTCGCTGACATCTGGGATACTGCAACATTCCCGGCCGACTGGATGCAGGGTATCCTCGTAAAGGTCCCGAAGAAAGGAGACCTGACAGAGTGCGGTAACTGGGGAGGCATAACGTTGATCTGTACAACCCTCAAAGTACTCTGCAAGGTGATCCTGAACAGTATCCAGGAGAAAATCGACGCTACACTCCGACGGCAACAAGCTGGATTCCGATCCGGACGATCATGTGTGGACCACATCACAACGCTACGAATCATACTGGAACAAATCAACGAATTCCAGGACTCTCTTCTGCTGGTGTTCGTTGATTTCGAAAAAGCATTCGACCGACTTAACCATGAAAACATCTGGGCGGCTCTAAAGCGACGAGGGGTCCCAGAGAAACTAGTCCATCTCATCGAAGCACAGTACGAGGCATTTTCGTGCGAGGTCTTGCACGACGGTGTCTTGTTCGAACCAATCCCGGTAACTGCTGGAGTGAGACAAGGATGTATTCTTTCACCGCTACCTTTTCTAATCGTAATGGATGAGATACTGATTAGATCGATTGACTGTGCACCGAACCGAGGATTGCCGTGGAATCCTTCAACAATGGAGCAACTGAACGACCTTGACCTGGCTGACGATATTGTTTTGCTCGCCCAAACACAACCAGATATGCAGAGCAAACTCGACGATCTCACCGAAAGTTCCAAGGCAGCAGGTCTCAAAGTCAATGTCGGAAAGACCAAGTCGATGGAGATCAAAACAGAAAATCCCTCCAGTTTCATGGTAGCTGGGCAACAAGTTGAGAAAGTGGAGTGCTTCCAGTATCTTGGTAGCCAGATAATGCCTGATGGTGGTACCAGAAAAGACATCGAAACCCGGATCAGAAAGGCCCGATTTGCGTTTGCGAGTCTCCGAAACATCTGGCGGTCACGCCAAATCTCTCTACGAACGAAAATCCGAATCTTCAACTCAAACGTCACATCCGTATTGCTGTACGGGTGCGAAACTTGGTGCACATATGCGGTAACGACGCGAAAACTGCAAGTATTTGTAAACCGCTGCCTGCGGAATATCATCCGCGCTTAGTGGCCTGGCAACTGGATTTCGAATGAGGAACTGCATCGCCGGTGTCATCAAAGGGCGCTAGAAATCGAGATACGGGAACGTAAGTCGAGATGGATTGGGCACACGCTGCGAAAAGATGAAAACGAGATTTGCAGAGAGGCGCTAGATTGGAATCCAGAAGGTCATCGAAGAAGAGGCAGACCCAGAAACGCGTGGCGGCGAAGCCTAGCCGCTGAAATCCGAACTGTCGACGAGAACCTTGACTGGGAACAAGTAAAGACGCTGGCTCCGGATCGTCAACAGTGGAGGTAATTTACCACGGCCCTATGCACCGGAGGATCGGCGCGGGATCATTAACCTTCCAAAGCCGTTCGCTAAATATCCGTTTCGGGGAAATATGCGTTGTAATTTGATTTCGTTCTCCTGGCTGTAAATGTTAACCGATTTTGATGATATTATATTCATTGTGTAGGTAATTTATTCTAATTACTCAACATTTCAAAATAAAGTCGATATGTATTACCAGGTTTTCAGAAACTGGTTCAGAAAGTTAAAAGTCCGAAAAATCAATTTTATTTTTAAAATACTCATAACTTCTGGCAGCTTTTCTGTATTTAATTATTTCATTGATGTTTGAAATTGTCAAGAATCCATCTATCCGACAATGTATAGATATGTTGGGGTCCAATGAAAGTTTTTACCGCTATGACAGATCTTCCGGTAGAAAAAAGTCTTACTTTAAAAAAACGACATCCAGTTTTGGCTTTGCTTAGCTGTATTTCATTTCTCAATGAACCGAATTTAAAAACTCAAATTTTAGTTTTTTGGCGTTAATTTGATCATTATTTTCATAAAACATACTTGGTATGTCAAAACTACCAGTTCATCAGTATATTGGAATGATGATAAAGATGTTTGAAATGTGCGCTTCGGGTCATATTGACCCGAACGGCTTTGGAGGGTTAAGTAAGTAATTAAGGGGTAGAAAACAGAAAAAACGAAAAAAATCGCTCAAATTTCAAACTAATATTTTGCATGCAGAAAAAAATTCAAAATATGAGCGCTAATAATCATAGGAGCTTTGCCTACTAGAGACACGTTGCATTCGTCGCGACGTTTAAAATAATAACGACGCATCGCGAGTTTCCTAGGAGACTTGAAGCATGCGATTGATGCTCTAAGGAAAATGTACAATAAATAACGTAAACAATGTTCGAGTATAACATCAAGATCGCCTACTGGACTGAAAAAAGAATAAAAAAAACCTGCGAATGACTGGAATCTTGCTAGTAAAAAAGCGTCGCTAGTCCTACTGTCGCTATTTGGTTTGGTGCTATACACATAATATGATTAAATCACCGATCAGTGAGTGGATAACAAATTTTGTTTCTTGAAAATGATCATTGTATAAACTTTTTTAAGACTTGAAGAAAGTTTTGCATTGAACAGGTTTGCAAATTAAAACAATGGTGTTATTGATTTTCATTGCTTCCGGCATGAATTTTTATCTTAAACAATTACAACTCTTTTCAAAACCTGTTCAGTTTTTTGTCGAAAAGTAAAAATAGAATGCTGCAGCGAATTTCTATTTGCCGCACACGGTGTACAATATAATATTGCGCGTTTAGACAAAAATATTATAAACGTCGTTGGTGAACTGACATCATGGCTGACTTCCGACCAAAACATATTGAGTCGTTTTATTTCAGCGTGCGCAACGAAATTTTCTGTTTTCAAATGCACATGAAATCAACGTTGTCACAAATTTATTTGAATCGTTTGTGTATCTCATTCTTGTCCGTAAGAGTGTAATGTATGTAGAGATACTCTGGTGGATATAGATTTATGTGTGGCAACGTTGCATATACATACACTGTTATTTTTTCAAACACAACTGTCAAAGGTTCGGAAGTGAGTTCGGGACCGGAAGTCCGGACTTCCGAAGTAAAATTTAGTGTTGGCGCTGTAATAAGGTGATATCTTCCCGATAATGTCGTCATTACTATCCATCTAGTGATCCTCGGTGTACGCAGCATTATCTTACGTGCGCAAAACTTTTTGCCTGGCACGCTATTCGACGATAGTAATGACATCACTTGTTTACATTGAAACGAGTTGTTTACTCGTGTTAGTAGCCTACCTTGTCTATTTATACCGTGTTTGCCACACCTAGATTCGGTAATACTACGTGCTGTCACGTTGTCACCTGTCAATGTTTTTACAGATGATTTCAGTCGAGTTTCGAAACATGATCGGTAATTTTTCATGGAAAAAGTTCCGTAATATTTGACAGCTGTCAGTTCTCTGTTATGAAAAATTGTTTGAAAGGATGAAATTTTCATTCTTTCTAACGAATAATACAAACAATTATATTCCCGATTTTTAAGAGGTCACTTTGATTTGCACTATTTCCCTTAATATTTACATATGAATTTCGCCGTTAACGTATTGTCAATTGCTTGAATTTTAAGACTTTTGCGAGAATCGAATTTGACAGATAAAAATCTCGCACTTACTAATACTATCACATTCTTTATGTAAACTATCATGTGCTAGAAGTGTAGGGAGTATATGAAAAAAGGACCAGCACTAGAGCTCAGTTACTTCAAATTATTTCTACCAAAAAATCAACTTTCATCCCCCCCGTGCTGTCTTTAACAAACTGCGCAGATTGCACCTATTCAGACACCCGTGCAAATAATTCGCGCGCAGTAAAATCAGATCCCGGCAACGTTATACAATACGTGTGGAGCACATCTCTCAGATTTAAGCCTTTTTTTTTGACAGATTCAAGCTTTTTTCTTCAGATTTGAGCTTTCATCTCCTATGCTCTCAAGGCAAAAAAAAAGCTTAAATCTGAGGAAAAAAAAACTTAAAAACGAGAATTACCTAGACTTATTTAAAAGATGTTGGTCACACGATACATAGACAAATCGTGTAACGTTGCCGGGATCTGAGTAAAATCTGCTCACAGACCTATACATAGACAATGACAAATATCGATATGTTTTACATCTTTGGATAAAATTGAATTCAAAACAATTGCGACTGGTATGTCAGTAAAAATACCTAGTCAGTGATAACTTAATTTTTTGGCTTATTTTTCAGTAATTCGAAAAACGCCCGAATAATGCTAGATTTATTTGTTTCACTTCATTCTGGTACCGGAATTTTAAGAATACATTCTGTTTTTTGTTCGTTTCTTTTCATTTGTTGATCGGTCAATTTTCGTTATTAAACTCCATGGTTCGCATTTCATAATAATTTTCGTCGAAACAATAACGATTATGCCGCCTGGAAATGTGATTCGAAAATCACAAGCGAGAACCGGCTGATTTGAAAAACTGACACCGATTGTCTGTGTGCACGTCAGTGCGAAAATATTTCTGCGTGGAAATTATTTGCACAGGAGTCTAAATATGTGCAATTTCCGCAATATAGGACTTGGAATATTTTTGCTCAAAAAATGTGTTGATTCGCGAGAGCCGTGTAGAAGAATCGTATCCATGGCAAAAAACCGTGTAAAAAGAAACCGTGTTAGAAAAACTGAGCAAAATCAATCCGCGTAAAAAAACCTTAGTGTACTGCATATTTGTTTGATGTAAGCCACAATTTTTAAATCTATCGTTGCTTTGTTGTTGCAGAAAACCTAAAAGGGGTAAGTTGATCATTAATCATCTTCATCATTATTTAGCTCAAAGCTTCATAGAAAGGCAACGGTTCTTCAGAAAACATATGAAACTGCACATTACTGAGAACCTTATCGCGCGCTCTGGTAAGAAAATTGGAAAGCTACAATGTTTCATTTTCCGGAACGATCAGCAGTGAAACATCGTAAAACTTAAGCAAAATTTGTTCGAGCAGCATTAATTTGTTTTTCTTCATGTCACCGCTCGCTACGTATCGTGGAAACATAGATAGTTACCGATTATTGACCGTTATTCGATAAATCAATACTAATGAGTTGAAAACACTCGTTGGCTTGACTTTCAAGGGACAAAATATCATGATATACACAGCTCAAAATCGTCTAGGCACGGTTGTTATAAATCGTCTCCGTCTAGCTTCAGTAAGAATTGGAAATTAACACTACATGATCCAAGAACAATACTTATTCTCTAGCTAAAAATAACACAACTGGGCATGAAAGCTTTACAATTGCGGTCACCGGTTACACACTGAACTTTCCCTTTCAAAATAGTCACACGTATTCTCGGGGAGATTTTAATGCTCAACTATCGACAAACGACGAGGGTGCGACGCGATCGCAATGAAAGATGATTTAGAATTACTTTGATTACAGATGTTGCTACTAGTTCAAACACAATCGATCGTTTATTTATAATTATCATCGTTAGGAAGGCTTGGCTTCCAAATACGTACTAGGTATTGCAAACATTCCTGGAATGGACTTAATGTGTTGACTAAATGTAATCAAAGAAAAAATATAACAATGTATGTTATACGAAATCCTCAAAATCGTAAAGAAATAAAAATAAACTCTCTTATTGTGAAAAACGATGAATGGATGGAGCCCATGTTCAACCTAGATATACCATACAATAAGCCAGTTTAATACGCTATAGATATCGGTTTCAATCGATTACGATTGGTTAATAGGGTAACGGACCTATTTTGGACCGGGTACATATTTTGGACCACCTTGAACTTATTTTAATAGCAATTTGACCCATGTCGAAAATAGGTCCTACTTAATTCCTTAGGGACTTATTTTGGACCACTCAACATAGCCTGGGGATTAAATTTAACGTTAAATGTTCATGAACGAAATAAAACATCGTACGTCGATATGAAAACAATTACGTTCATTTTTTCAATCGCTTATTATGAATAAAATTTCGGAAAATTAGCTTCATTCTATTAAATCAACCAACCCTGCCTTCAGACGTGGTTCACTTCAATCGACATAAAACCAATTATTGTTTTACATTACTTTTGTTCACTTTGCTTTCAACCACGTTTATCTAACAATCCACATTAATGTCAACTATTTGATGAGCAGTTGTCAAAAGCTACAGCTAAAAGAAGCTTAAAACATGAACAAACTGGCCATACACATTTTTTTTAAATTAACATTTTTTTGCTTCATGAGAAATAATTGACAGTTTTTTTTTCTATAAGTTACAACTGGTCAGAGTTGATTTTCGAGAAAAAAAATATACTTGGTTAGGTAAAAGAGTTAGGTAAAGGAGGGTTTGGGGAAAAATCGACAACATATCGGCAAATATGGCAGGAGTTAAATTTTGGTAACAGTTGATTTTTTTTAACTATTAAATAGTAGAACAATTTTGACAAAACAAAAGTATATTCAACTTTAGCTATGAGATAGTCTTAATATGTATTAAAACTTTAGAAAAAATTGATGAAATGTGTAAAAATTACAAACGAAAAAGTACTAAAAATCTAGTTTTTCAGCCCCTGTGGTTATGCAATTTAAAAAAAAACTGTTGAAAATTTTATTCCGACGATAAGTTTTTACGTAGAACAAAAGTAGTTTTAAAGATAAAACAAAATTTTTTTGAATTTTTCAGCGAAAAAAATCTGGCTTTTGGATGATTAAAAACAATTCATAATTCTCACACATTTTTATCTTATTGAATCTCTGCATTCTACAGAAGCCAAACCAGATCCACTAAGGTTTTGTAAGTCAAAATGCATCAATTGATGTCGCGGAGTTGAAGATGTCAGACTTTCTCAGCTTATTGCTAGGTTGAAGAAGATTTGCGTTCAAAAAAATAATCCTAAACATAAGCCAACAGGCCAGTATTTAACACTGCAGGAAAAAAATGTCGTCTAGATGTGCTGTAAAAAGTTCCAAAACATTTGAAACACACTATATAACGGAGGAGTTTTTCCGTTTTTATTCTATTCTTATCGCAAATTAATGTTTTGAAGCATAAGAAATTGTAGAAAAAAGGGTTTAATAAGAAAAACTCAACAAGCAAGTGTACCGAAATAGAAGCTGGGGAAATGTTGAAAGAAGTTAGTTCAGGAATGAATTAACGTGAACAAACAAAACTTGACTACAAGAATAAGAAAGGAAAAGATCAACTCAACTGAATTATTCGCATAATTGCGCATAAAGCTTAGTTCTTTTAGAAATGGGACAGTTACGAATGCGTTTATCTCTAAAACCATTCGTTTGATCGAAATACTTTCTATGAAGATAATGAAGGTAATGTTATGATATTTCATGAAAAAAATTGAAAAAAAAAATATTTATCGTTTTTTGTAAGATAAATTTCTGATTTTTGCTTGGTATCTCCCTTTGGCCGGCGCACACTTTTTTCAGTCATGATATTGATCAGTTTTCCAACTTTTAGTTCGTCAAATCTATATTTAAGGTGGCTTCACCCTCCTCCTTCAATTTCTGATACTTTTTGGTCCAATACTTCTCTTTTGAAAGAAGCTGAAAGCAATTTAGTGGATAAAGTTGTTTCGAAATGAACAAATTTGATCATTTCTGACCACATTTTCTAGCGTTTTTAATGGAATTTCTGCTGGTAAAATCTGACAATAACGAAGTAAAACCATCATGAGATTGAACTTGAAGTATAATCGGTTAGTATAAATTGTAGGATGTGAATGGTACATACAAGATAACTCTTTTTAGGCTTAAAAAACGGCAAAAACCAAAGTTTTTTTTTTGAATTTTTTATGTTTTTTTTTTCAGGAGCAGAATATTGGCAAATTATTATAATTTTATACCAAATAACCAGCAAAAACATACTTTAATATACTCGGGACCTTGCCACTAGCAATCATGGTACAGGATTTAACCGCTGGAATTTGTTTGAAATAGGGTATTTCATAAGTTTTGTCGTTCATTAGAAATCATCTGTCCCATAGCCTCGGTACCGGCTTTACTACTTAGGAGCTCTGCAACTAGCAAAAATTGTTGTTAGAGGTTAGATTTGAATGACTCACTAGGCAACACTTTCAGCTTATCGGAGAAAATTGTTTTGGACATTTCAGCGATCTTCCCTTAGTTTTTCGCTTATTGAAAATTAAAAATGCTGGTATGAAACTTGACTTCCCTGATGACCCTTAACCGTAGTTGCCGATCATGTGCTTCACTCCAATGCTTGATTTGAACTTTGTAGACATTATTGACAGTGTTTGCATACTTATCCACCACACTAACTCAGTAATTCTTTGAACAATCAACGGTTTTGTCAGCAATCAATTGGATAATGACGGATTTTGAAAGAAACTGTGCAAAATATTTTTTTTCTTTTTTTCTTGCATCGTAAATATCTCTACAACGCGTGAGTTTTAAATTTATAAAAAAATAGGTCGAATAGTACTTTTTACAGGCAACAAAATGCTGTCAAAATTTTGAATATCCGATTACTAGTAAACGAGCTATTAGCAGATGAAAGTGTCCCATTTCTAAAAGAACTAAGCTTTAAATCGCTGTCGTAAATTTAGCAAAGCTTAGAGAATACAAACTTATTCAGTTCAAGGGTGGTCCAAAATAGGTCCAAAGGGTGGTCCAAAATAGAAACCTGGTGGTCCAAAATACCGACCAGAGTAATGAACAAAGAAACGAGTTTTTATGCCTAAATCTAGTTACATTGCACCAAACGACGATCTGTTTCGATAGAAAAAGCCTAGATCTTCGCTATGAACAGACAAAGCAGTCAAAAATTGTATCATGTACTATTTTTATTTCAGAAAATAGCATAGCCACTTCCCAAAGCGGTCCAAAATAGGTCCGTTACCCTAACTGTTCATTCAACCAATGTTTTGGTCGAAACAAGTCGAACCGGCGCACACAGGGGAACACGATAAAAAAGGTGTCAAATTTGAACCTTTTCGAAAATCTTCTACAAATGTTCTTCAGAATATTACGCAATGTCGTCGTTGTCAAGCTTTTTGTCACGGCTGAACGAATGCCAAATGCATGCTTTGCGGCTCATTCCATCATTAAAAATCTAAATGCCTTTTTGGTGGTGATAAACCACTAATAGATTCTTTCAAGTATGTGAACTGCGCAGGTAATCATTCCTCCAATTCCATAGACTCAAGCTTGAGAATTTTGATTTTTTTTTCATTAGTCGATTTTTTCTTTGACTCCATCCTTACGCTGCCTGATTTGGGTAGAGAATCCGCTCAAGCTAACCCGGACAAGATCAACTCCCTACTCAACCAAGTGGTGAGTTTAGCAGACTCGCAAGGAGCTTGAGTCTGATAAGAAAAAAATCCGTAGAGTCAAAATAAAATCCACTCACAGGTAGGCTGATTTTTAATCCTTGAGTCGGGAAGAGTCTCTTGGTTTTGACTCGCTTGAGTATTTTATTTTGACTCCGATTATTTTAGGCTAGCTTGATTTTTTTTCGAGATTCTGACTCTAGGTTTTTCTGGCTTGCTGAAGTCGTTTAAGTTTGACCGGTCTGATTCGTTTTTTCTACTCGCTTAAGGCGTATGGATTTTGGATTCGGGCTCGGCTCGTCGTTCGTGTGGAGTGTACTGGTAGAGATTATTGATAACTTTACCTGTATTACACAGGCTGTGTATACTGGGACAAGCGTTGGGTGTCTGGTTTAAATCCAAATTTGTTCTTTTCTCGCTGTTAGCTTGCGTCACTGATTGTAGTGCGATATAAAAATTACAAGAGAGTTATTAATTTCTATCTGTAAATCTAGTACATTTAGAAATTGTTTTATAGAATGATGGCATAAGCCAATTATGTTTGTAATTACATTTTGAAATTTTAAAACTGTAATTCAAAATTAAGAATTTATTTGGAAAAATTCAAAATTTGGCATTTTTAATACAAATTTTATGATAGACAAATAAAATTTTAAAATTCATAACTCAGAATCAAAAATAAGCATTCAAAATGCAAAATTCACAATTTTAAATTCCATATTCAAACTTCAGGCATCAAATTTCCAAATTGAAAATTTAAAATTCCAGGAAAAAAAAATTCAAAATGCGAAATTTGAAATTTGATTCACAGTTCAACTTACAAAATGCATAATTATGAATTCCAAATTCCAGATTGAAAATTCAAAATTTTAATGCAAAAATTATAGCTCAAAAACCAAAATTGAATACAGAACATTTGAAATTAACCCTTTAATGCATAGTGTTGTTTTAAAACAACAACACAAAAAATATACTAGAAGATGGGATTTTCTATATTTTCTATATTGTCCGTGAGTGCGAGCCCAACAGTAAACATCGATCACAGTTGTACCGGATAAAATTTTCAATGACTTGTCCGCCAACTTAATCGTTGATATAAGTCGCTAATGACATAAAGATTTTAAAACGACTATAATCGAAACAAAAAAAATATTGTAATTAAAAAAGTTGTCTGAAAGCACTTAAATTTTTTTAGTTAAATTCTTCAATAAATGTTTTCACTTGGCTTATTTTACCAATAAGTGGAAAAATCCCAAAGCAACTCCAATTTTTAAACCTGGAAAAAATACTTCACAGCCTTCAAGTTATCGATCAATTAGTTTGCTTCCTTCTTTAAGTAAACTATTTGAAAGAGTTATTTTGAATAGAATGATGATTCACATTAATCAGAATTCTAGTTTCCCTGACGAACAATTTGGTTTTTGTCATGGACATTCTACTACACATCAAACTTTGAGTGTAACTAATATGATTAACGCTAGCAAATCTGAAGGGGTTGCTCTTCTAGATAATGAAAAAGCTTTTGACAGTGTTTGGCACAAAGGTTTAGTAGCTAAATTAGCTCGATTTGATTTTCCTGTATATCTCACCAAAATTATTCAAAATTACTTGACGAGCTGAACCTTACAAGTAAGCTATCAAAATTCATGCTCTGAAAGGACACCCATTAGAGCTGGTGTCCCTCAGGGCGGTATACTTGGGCCAATTTTATACAATATTTTTACTTCTGATCTTCCTGATGTACCAGAAAGAAAAGGTTAAAGATTATTTGCTGATGATACTTTGCTTTCAGCCAAAGGTCGTAATTTACGGGTGGTACGCAGTAGATTGCAACAAAATTTAAATTCCTTTTTGAATTACTTGAAAATGTGGAAAATTTCTACTGAGACGCTTCTAAAACTCAACTTATTTCATTTCCCCATAAGCCAAGAGCAAATTTTTTAAAACCTAATGAAAATCTTTCCATAACTTTTAATGGGGTTTCATTAGAATGGTCTGATCACGTGAAGTACTTGGGACTTACACTTGATCGGAATCTTACTTTTAAAAATCACATTGAAGATATTCAATCTAAATGTAATAAATATACTAAATCTCTTTATTCTCTCATCAACAGGAAATCCCGACTGTGCCTGAAGAATAAGATGCTTATTTATAAGCAAGTATTTCAACCAGCGATAATGTATGCAGTTCCGATTTGGTCTAGCTGCTGCGCGACGAGGAAGAAAGCCATCCAGAGGATTCAGAACAAGGTTCTGAAAATGATTTTGCGGCTTCCACCTTGGCCCAGCACCGAAGATCTTCATTGGATTGCGGGCATTGAATCGATCGAAGAGATGGCCAACAAAATCATCTCTAACTTCAGAGGAAAATCGATGCATTCTTCCATCGCAGAGATTCGTTCTCTTTATAATCAGATTAATTTTAGGATAGTTTTTTTTTAGTAAGGTATTCCACGGCCATTGAATTTTCTCAACAAGCCGCCAGCCACATTCTTCCACGAAAGAGGTGATATTATCGATTTTGGTTGATATTTTTCGGTGAAAATTAAGTCAAATCCAAACAACTTCTTTACGTTTCGGCTTACTGTTTTGTTTCGGCCATCTTCAGAAAAACTGTATTTCATAAAATGTTTAAAAAAGAATATAATACAAAAAATGTTTTGTTAGAATAATCACACAATTTTCCGTCACTTTTAACTACACTAGAAGCACTTACAATTGTTTCGCCGTGTGCTTTCCTAACGGCTGTCTAACTTACTTTGAGTCAGATTTTGAATCGCTTCTAGTAGCTTGCGTTTTGCGTTCTTGGTGACGTCGTGCAGTCGTTCTCAAGAAAGAATTCGAAAACAACGACCCCAAACACGACGACAACAACCGACTGCACGACGTCACCAAGAACGCAAAACGCAAGCTACTAGAAGCGATTAGCGGTGATCGAAAATCGTCCCCAAAAGAGGTGATAGTACACCTCCCTGTGGGCAACCACGTGTGCTAACTTTTGTAATTTAAGCCTGTCTTGAAGACGAATGAAGATTCCTGTTGCTTAGCATTGCTCTAATCCAGTTAGTTTTAACACTAGGCACTTCATGCAGTTGTGTTGCATTCATTATTGAAGTAAAAGAGACATAATGCTTGTTGCTCCTTCGATATCTAGAAATGCTCCTAGACATGATTCTTTCTGAGAAAAACTATTTTCCATATTGTGTACTACGTTGTGCAGAAAAGTTAATGTTGATATTCCTGTTTGGTATGCATGTTGTGTCGCATTAAGCGGATGTTGGGCAAAGAATTCTTGTCTGATATGATGATCAATTAAACGTTCGAGTGCTTTTAATCGAAATGAGCTTAGACTAATAGCTTTTGGCTTCGTCGTATGATAATCGTCCTCCTTTAAGGATGAATTTCCCGGATATCTTCCGCCATAGTTTAGAAATACACTGAGGTTTTTTTTACGCGGTTTTTTTTACACGGTTTTTTTTTACGCGGCTTTTTTTACGCGGATTTTCGAATTAACGCGGTTTTTTTTTACGCGGATTTTCGAATTAACGCGGTTTTTTTTACGCGGATTTTCGAATTAACGCGGTTATTGAGAGAAAATATTCTAAGACTTTTTCAAAGGAAAACACTTAGAATCTTTTTGTAGTTGGGAAAATCTTAGCTCTGATACTAAGAACGTGATACATGAGATCTGAGACCTGAGACCTGAGACTTGAGACCTGCAATAAGAGACTCGAAATCTGAGACACGAGACATGAGACATGAGACCCGAGACTTGAGACCTGAGACCTGAGACATGAGACATGAGACATGAGACATGAGACATGAGACATGAGACATGAGACATGAGACATGAGACATGAGACATGAGACATGAGACCTGAGACATGAGACATAAGACATAAGACCTAAGACATGAGACATGAGACATGAGACCTGAGACCTGAGACCTGAGACATGAGACATGAGACATGAGACATGAGACCTAAGACATGAGACATGAGACATGAGACATGAGACCTGAGACATGAGACATGAGACTTGATATATGAGACCTGAGACATGAGACATGAGATCTGAGACATGAGACATGAGACCTGAGACATGAGACATGAGACCTGAGACCTAAGACATGAGACATGAGACATGAGACATGAGACATGAGACATGAAACCTGAGACATGAGCCATGAGACCTGAGACATGAGACCTGAGACATGGAACATGAGACCTGAGACATGAGACGATCAGAATTCCACACTGTCAAATAAGCCTCACTATATTCTACTATTCTATTAATCTAATTTATTTTGTTTTTCATCTTAAAAATAAACTATCATTGTACCCAAATTTCCCAAATTTTTCCTTTTTGCGCGATTTTTTTTAATTAAAATGGATTTTTTACGTGGATTTTCGAATTTCGGATTTTTTTACGCGGATTTTCGAATTAACGAGGTTTTTTTTACGCGGATTTTCGAATTAACGCGTTTTTTTTACGCGGATTTTCGAATTAACGCGGTTTTTTTTACGCGGATTTTCGAATTAACGCGGTTTTTTTTACGCGGTTTTTTTTTACGCGGGACGAAATACCGCGTAAAAAAAAACCTCAGTGTATATCTATGAGCAAAAGTTGTTTATCATTATTTTTCTCAATAATTGTTTGAAATGATCAGAACCTTTTTGAAGCAAAACTAGAAATAAATCGTCACACATTGAGCAAAACCATCGATTGACTATTTGATCGATTCTGTAGTAGCTGTTTTCCGAGCAAAATGCAAGAAATCTAGACTTTCAGAAAAGAACTCAGGATCTATCGATGAATCTTGATCATGATTTATTGACTTGCTTCGTGTATGAATATTTGTTCAGGTTTTATTCGATGATCCGGTAAGTATGTAGGTTGAAAGTTTCATATTTTTTCAGTCGTTTGAATGAAGTGATGTAAGGGTTGGTTTAAAATCGCGCATTTTAACGACCATGAAACTCTTTGTCTAGCGAGTGTTAGTAGGAATGCAATTTGTACCGTAATCCGGGGTAATATTGATCACTTTTTTCAATATTTTTCGATTATTTTTCCTGTTAAGAAGAATGTGGCATGTTTCATATTTTTAAAACCAGTACTGGACTCCTATGAACGTAAAACATGGTTGCAGAAATTTATTTGACTACTTCGATTTAAAAATCGATTTCGTCGCTGTTCAGGAATTGATGCTTTGGGGTTACATTGATCAGTCTCCATTTTGATAGTTTTTACGAGTTTTCTTGATCATAAAGGATACAAAACACCTTCATAATTGTTTAAAAATTCTAATTTAACAATTTCACCTTGCTTTTTAACGTTTTTTTAAACATTTATAATCTAAAAAAGAACTATGATGCTGCATACATCTAGGGGCAAAAATTATAATAATAGCTAAATAGCTTTAGCTTCAAAATACAAATCGGTATCAAATTTTGAATACGGCGAATGCGCCAACATCGCTGTTTCGAGAAAAACGCGTTCAAAGTTTGACAGCTTCATAAGCTCCCAGCAAAAATATTATTTTGTTTCCTTTATTTCTCAAAATAGACCCGAATAACCCGGGTGGTTAAAAGGTCTCAAATAATTAATAATAATAATAATAATAATTTATTTCTCAAAAACCAAATATCCTTTAGATAACTTTGTACAGTCAAAATGTAGGTCTTCGAACGTACTTTTTTCACCCAGCTGATAACTCAGTTTGCTACCGAAATGAAATTTTGCCTTCTCACGTTTGTCTGGGCCATCCCACTATTTCCATTTTCATTTTTTCTTCAAAGCTAATCATTTGATAGGATTCCTATCCATTTATGAAATAAGGGTTTACTCTTAGAAAATGTCCATCCTTTTTAAATATCAAAAAATTAATCATTAAATGACTATAAAAATAGCACTATAACTATAAAAATACAAAGAATAAAAGTTGTTCTTCCACATTAAACCACCCGTTTGCTTATAAATACTTTTTGATATCATCAGGAGAGCTGTTTGTTTGCGAGCCTTGGGAAAAAAGGTATTTTAAATATTGAAATTACATTTTTACTAACAGAAAACAATTTACAATACAAACCAAATTTTGCCTATTTGATACTCAATTAATAGACTTCCAAACGTAGAAACAGTTTTCAAAAATTCAAACTATAGACTAAGTTATTGATGATAATGTGGAAAAATTCATTGATGTTACCCCGGTGATCAAAGTTACCCCGTTTTACGGTAACAAAAGAATCGTAACAATCGAGAGCGTTTTGTTAAATTTTCCATACCATCAATAGGTGTTATTCTTATTGCTTTTAATTTTTGTTACTTTTCATGCTCAATAGTTAAATTTGATAACAGACTTGGTATTGATTACTCTAATTTAAACAAATCGCATTCAGGTTTTTATTTGGCAAACCGAACTGCGCATTCAATAAACTGCGTTTTATTTTTCTAACACGAATGTTCCAGTTGAAGGCGTTGGAAAAATTCTTTGAAACCAAATAGCTTTATCGATTTTCTGCCCTTTTTTCTGCTGTTGAAATTTTAACACCCATCTACCGGAATTTCTGCTTCTGCTCCATTGCAATGGCGGCTAAATAACTGTCGAAGAAAAGTGTAGGTGGATGGGTGGCTTGGCTGCTTCCATCCACTCGAGTGCCTCTCCGTTTATATACTTTGCGTTTTGGTAGTAAAATGCACAGCTCCACGAAACAGTACTGGTCCTGTGGTAGCGTTACAGTCATCGAAATGTATCGCTCGTTGTAGGGAAATTTGCATTTTGCGTCAAACGCACCAACTGTTCGACCATGACCAGTGTCAGTAATGGATTAACTTTTTGCCCGCGGGTAAAACCACTTCAAAAACTATTTAACAAAGCATTAACTTTTAATTGGAGTAAATTATGATAACAGATTTTCGTTGATGAAGCTATACGGAGAAAGGAACATTTAAAAATTAGTAGGATGGTTCGAGTAGAAAATTTAAAGATTTTCACTTGCTTATTAACACAGGAATATTGAATCGATTGCTTTGAATTTCACGATAAAATATTCCGTCCAAAAACCAAATTACAAATTACAACGAATAAAAGGCTGATAAAAAATAATAATAATTGGGACTGGATTGTAGATTTTGGGAATTTGCAGTTCGAGCCCCCCTTTTTTATCAGCACATTGTAAGCATGTCGCGTAAATATTCGGGCTACTCAAGTACTCACGTATGGACAGATTGTGGTTTCAAGCGCACGGGTTTTAGCGCAGCTCGGCCAGCTGGATCGATAAATTTATGGCTATCCATATCTTGGCCGCGAATTATGGGTCTCCTCGAAGTGAGAACAAAATCATGCTGTAGTCAATCGAATCGGTTTAGTTAGCCACCGAAATACCTACACGAAACATCACATCGATTGGGTAGTGATAAAGGACGCGAAGATATTGGATTTTTTTCTTGTCAATATTTTTGCAGTAAGTTTTTTGTCTGCCTGGTTTAATACGTTAAATAACCTATTATAAATAAGTGTGTGATATTATTTTTATACAAATGGAGCGCTAAAAGTTTAAAGAAATGGGTGCATCATCGCTCGAAATTAGTCGATGTGATTCAAGAAATTCAATGGAGTTTATTTTCTTGAACTTTTCTTTGGTAAAGTACATCCTAGATAATTACGTGCTTGAAACTGAGCAAATACTAGCAGAAGATCGTCTTTGAACTATTTTAGTTTCGCAGTAATGTAGCATGAAAGGAATGTCTAATTTCTGTAGGTCCTAGTATAAGGTTGCCAGATTTTTTTCCACTCCCATCCGGGCCTAGCAATTCCGGGCTTTTTTTCAAAAAACCCTGGCAAAATCCGGGCATGGATTTCAAATTTTCAAATCCAAAAACCGGGCAAAAGCCGGGCAAAATTTAGGTGTAATTATACATAAAAGCAAAAAAAATGCAAAAAAAATTGAAATTATTAATGTAATTGCAGACTTCCAAAAACTTTTTGGAACACTTAAATATTTAAAGGTTTATAAAAGTAAATAAGCGAAATTATTTGAAAAAACCGTTGAAAATTTCCAAACCGTTAATCGATTTTGCTGAAACTTACTCAAAAACTTTGATTTTTTTTTTGGTGTCTTTGTGAAAATTGTGAAAAAATCCGGGCAATATCCGGACTATTTTCATGATATCCGGGCAACCGGGCCGGACCGGACTTTATCGAAATTTTGCATCAAATATCCGGGCAAACCCGGATAAAACCGGGCAAACTGGCAAGCTTATCCTAGTATGAATTTACTAAATCCGCTGCACTAAAGTGTGTTCGTATAATGCTACGTCTGTAACCATGTTTATTCCGCAAACGCTCCTTCAATTCATTCGTCTTGAAACTTCCAGTATTTTTGACATCACTGAAAAGTTTTTTCTTAAAATTATGCCGGTTTTACCTTAGCTCACTAAGGTGCTTCCGAATTTCATCGTTAGCGCGAATTATTGGTAGTGCTTCGTGATTCAAGCACAGAGAACACAAGCCCGAACAAAAAATCTTCAAAATTTCAAATGCTGACATCCGAAAAAATACGTTGAATATTAACTTGAAACAATGCCATCTATTGCGCCGTCCAAAAGTTACAAATCAAATTTTCAAGTGCCCACTTTTCGAAAAGACATAATCGTATATTAACTCATTCATAATTAAACTAATGCCGCTCTAAAATAGACGGGTTTAATTTATTGCTCGATAAATGCAATAAGAGTTACTTTTGACTGGACAGACTTTCTTTATTTCATACGGTTTTTAGTTATTCATTTTTTTTTCGGGGAGTGCAACTACATTTTTTTTTTAATTAACGTAACGTTTCGGGTTACTTTTCTTCACCCATCATCATCAGAGTAACCCGAAACGTTACGTTACTTTAAAAATAAAGTTCAAAATCAAAGTATAAGAAGTACCAGTAATAAACTTTTATTCATTTCTTTATTTTTGCACTACTGAGGCAGTCGAAATAACTAACAGTTTTACAATAAATTTTTGCATTTCTTGAACGGTTATAGTCAGAGGACGAATCGGCTATTCATCCAGTCAATTAGGAACATTCTTGAGTATCAGTCTTACCCATCAGAAATGATTCTCAAAGCGGATTGATTTCAAGTATCACTTTTGCATCTCATTGTCCAAAATTTAGACTTCTAGTTTGAAGGAAATAGCTTCCATTGGGCAACCGGACGAAAATGTAACGAAACTCAAACAGCAATTTTCTTGGAACATGCCAAACAATTCATACGACTTGTTTAAAACTAAACAAAATTTTGTTTTTTTCCTCAGTTTGGTTTTGACATTTTTTTCTGGTGTGGTGGACCCGCCAAAAAACAAAAATTTAGTCCAAACACAAGTTTCGTTGGCTAGCTTGTACGTCTGTTCTCTGTGCTTAAAGTTTTGTTTGAGTTTGCTGTACGCATTTGGCGATCTGTTAATACCAGTTCGATTTTTAGCGGCATTTTAGCATTTGTTTTGCATCAGTAGGTAACAATGAACGTCTTACATGAGACAAACCATCTAAGGAATTTTTCATGAAAACCACATTCATAACTTAAAATACATTTTTCCTATCTGAAAAGTTTTCTTACGCCATATGAAGAGTTACGAAACGTATTCTGTCAATTTTATTCAATGCGATATATAATAAAATAAATCTTGTAGGGTGATTTGCCAATTGCACATGATTTTGGTTTTGATGTCCTATTTTTGTCATTTCAACCGATTTCACTAGATTTTTTGCCCGTTGCACTCAAACAGGATTTGTAAACAAGATCCAATAGTTCAAGTTTTCGAAAACAGTGACAAAAAAATTTTAAGAATCTTAAAACACATTCTAACGCACTGTGGACCAAAAGGGCCGAAAGTGGAACTTTTTTCGTAGCGCCTCTGCCTTTTATCTTATCTCTTAAGTGTCTTCAGAACATTTGAAGCATGTTTGAAGCTTCATGACTTGAAAGCATCAAAAGTTAGTCAAAGTAACTTTTTTTATTTCAATAGATAGAGCTTTACTGTTTTAGTACAAAGTTGTAGAATACGTAAAAATATGAAACTTTTTTGAATACTTTAAAACTCTATCTCTTTTCAAAGCAGAGTTGTAAAGTTTTTATTTTGAAAGTTATTTAAAAGTTAGTTTTTTAAACTTAACTATATTTATTCAAATCACATGTTTTGCACAAAATTTCAACATTATACGACGTTTCCTAGGAAACTTATTGCAACTTTAAGTTTTATTTTTACATGAATAAGATGTTCTGAACATTTGTTGGGGCATTCAAATCACACGTTTTGCACAAGATTTCAACATTCTACGACGTTTCCTAACCAATTTTTTGCAACTTTAGGTTTTATTTTCACTCAACTTCACGAGCGTTTATTGCAAAAACGTGCCAGAGGATTTTTAAAACTAATAAACCATATTGAAGCTTGAACTAAGTGCAACAAATTAGTGTTGATGTCATTTGTCTCCACGCGCATATATTTGAATACATCAAGCATATGTGTTTATGTGTTTCCATACAAACATTATTTTCAACTGCCTTCTGCCTTCGTTTTTCGTAGCATCTGCGTAGCCTGGAAATCAATCATTTTTTGTATGGAAACACGTAAAACACATTTAATATATGCTTGTTGTGTTCCAATATAAGTGCGTGGAGACAAATGACAACAACACTAATTTGTTACACTTAGTTCAAGCTTTAATGTGATTCATTAGTTTTAAAAATTCACTTGCACGTTTCGACAATAAACGCTCGTGAAGTTGAGTGAAAATAAAACCTAAAGTTGCAAAAAATTGGTTAGGAAACGTCGTAGAATGTTGAAATCTTGTGCAAAACGTGTGATTTGAATGCCCCAACAAATGTTCAGAACATCTTATTCATGTAAATCCTCATCTAACTATAGTTAAGTTTAAAAAAAACTAACTTTTAAATAACTTTCAAAATAAAGCCTTTATAACTCTAATTTGATGTATTCAACAAAGTTTAATATTTTCATGTATTCTTCAACTTAGCAGTATAAAGTAAAGCTCTATCTATTGAAATACAAAAAATAGAATTTTCAATTTTTTATAGTGGACTTTGACTAACGTTTGATGCTTTCAAGTTATGAAGCTTCAAACATGCTTCAAATGTTCTGAAGACACTTAAGAGATAAGATAAAAGACAGAGGCGCTACGAAAAAAGTTCAACTTTTAGCCTTTTTGAACCACTGTGCACCGTGACGTGAAATCGCTTTTCCGGACTTTTCTGCACTGTTATCATTCTATAAGTCAACCAATTTACTTGAAAATGAAAAAAATGTAACAAACGGTCGCAAATTCAATTGCCTTTAAAATGAATATAATTTGGTCATTAAAAAAAAAAAGTAGTTTTTGTTGTGATGGATTACTTTTGTGACGTGAATTCACGCTAGAATTGACCATTTTTGACTTTAGTACATACAACTTTGATTTCCTGTTCTCTCTGTGGAAATAGAATATCAATGTATTCAAATGAGTTGTTGAAAAAACAATTTTCCACAATTTTATGTACGTTGATTTTCGATAAAACAACAACGAACGAAGTAATGCTTATTTGAAGTTGTGACGTGAATTCACTCAGTTTAAACAGAACAGAGCTTATTTTCCATATAAAATTATACAAAAATAAAATTTCGTGACGTGAATTCACTATTTCGCGCTGTTGTAACTCAGCTAGATTACAACCGATTTCTATAAAATTTAGTGTTTTGAATCGTCTTATCATTTTCAAAAAAGAACTAATTTTTTATGTAAAAAAACCTCAAAGTTTTCTCGCAAAATTTAAAAGTTCCCTTTTTTTCTATAAAATGAAGCAGTGTTTTTTTACTTCAAAACGTATTTAAAAAATTCAAAAGGAATTCATCCATATTATTTTGTAAAAGTTGTCAAAAAAACCACTTTTAACAATAAATAAAATTGATTTTCAAAATCATATAAAACTTGAGTAAAACATTTTTTTCCGTTGGTTTTATGTGAATTGAATTATCAAAATTATAGACAAGTTTGAGATTTTTTGATACGCGAACGGATAAAAATCACTTTTGAGCGGTACAAGCGCGTGGAATGTGTCTTAAACTTTTAGTTCAAATGCAATCCAATTTGGGGACGGCCCGTATGAGGAGGGTCTTCCATATAAACCGTCCAATACACAATGGAAAAATTGGAAACTAAAATCTGAAAAAAAAAAACACACAAAACTGCCGATTTGAGAGTCTGGGATATTTAGCATTTATCACACGTGAAAATTTCTCATAAACTCAAATCTGCGCTGAATTTAATCGGAGCAGTGGAGTGTTATTTGACTTAATTTTAAGCTCAATACTGGGCATTTTTATTTACAGTTCTACAGCATGGATCATCCAAAATCTGGACGCACTGTTTATTATACCATAGCGCTCCTAGTTGTCGAATCTGGAATGTGTTGACAGTACTTTGTTCGGAAATGTTTCCTCTATCAGTGCTGAAAATTTCAAACCGAATCGTTTTGTTTCAATAAAGTAACACGTAATGGAAGCCGCGAGGCGAAAATTAATTTTGGACACCCACGTCAAAAACCCGACGTGGTCTGGTTTAAACCAAAAAACTTTTTTTTTTTTTTGGTACATTAGATCTCACAAAGTACCAGTATATTTTTCGCCAGACTTGGCAAACTGCCACTACAGCTAAGAGGTATGTACAGTGGTATTGGGCCCACTGGTGGATTTTGTCGAACAGGACATCAACCCACCCAACTGCCCTCAATTCTGCCCTATCGAAAAATGTTGGGCAATTGTCAAGCAGAAGATGAAGAAGAATGGTAGGACGACTCGGGATGGAACAGAGATGAAGAGATTGAGGAACAAAATTGCCGCTGAGGTCAGTGAATAGGGTGTCCAAACTATGATGAGTGGTTCTAGACGAAAAGTTCGAAATTTCATCAAAACAACATCGAAATATTTTTTTTCTTATTTTTCCTTTGAAGTGCCCTACATTTTGATTACAAAACATTTTTATTTCGTTTACATAGCTCCGAGATAGACCCTTTTTAATGCGTCCAGATTTTGTGTGATCCATGCTTTACCAGGAAATGTTATTTTATTGAAACTATTTTATTGAAACTTAAGTGAACTAATTGGTTTTAAAACCTTATTTTAAGTGTCTATTTACAGGTGAAAAAATAAAAGGACGCGATCTGTGTTACCCCCTTTTACCCCAATGAAGAAAATGTGATTTTATTAAATAATTACTTTAGGACTCATTTGGGACTCGCTCGATTTTTACAAAATGGAAACTAATAAGATGTAATTATCGAAGATAACTAAATACAAAGAATCGATTTCAGTTCAAATTATTCATCTCTATAGCAATTTTAAGATTTTTTTTTTGAAATAAAACCATGTAGAATATCAATTTGATAGTCTACATCTAATTAAAGTGATTTTTTTTAGTTTTTATGAAAATTTAACGATCTTTATCTCTGTCGGGTTTGAAAAAGAGTTCAAAGAAAAATGCATCAAAAAAATTCTTCTGCTAATTTTTAATTTCAATATTTTAATCTTTACACCTTTGATTAACTTAAAAATTTACCTTCTCCAAAAAAAAATAAAAATTTACTCAATTTAGACTATTCAAGTGTGTTTATCGAAATTTGCTTTATGGGCAGATAATCCTTTGTTTTTCAAATGTAGAAATCTTGGTTCTTTTTACATATTTTAAGGCAAAGCTAGCAGAATTTCATTTTGATCTTCCAAAATTATCCACTCACACAAAACTAAAAGCTGTCCAATCAGGATTGCACACGTCACGTTTTCAATTGAGCAAATTAATCAAAGAAATGAGAGACATTTATCTCTTTTCAAAAACGCTTAAATTCAACCACATCTTTATAGGATTCGCAAAACCAAAAAAAGTTTACTTTTTTTCTTGAGCGGCTAACCAAGCACGAATAAAAACACTAGCATAAGCGTGACGTTAAAATATTAATGTCGATTTTTACAAATGTTTTTAAAATCCGAATGACGATTTTGCTGATAGCTCATTTATTAGTATTCGGACATTCAAAATTCTGACAGCATTTTACTGCCTGTAATCAGTACTATCCGAACTATTTTTTTATTTCAAATTTAAAATCTACACGTTTTTATATTACAATATTTATGATGCAAGAGAAAAAGGAAAACATAATTTTGCACAGTTTCCTTCAAAATCCCTCATTATTAAATTACTGTGTGTAAATGTTGGAAAAGTATGCAGACACTATCAAAAATTGCCACAAAGTTCAAATCATGCGTTGGAGTGAAGCACATGATCGGCAACTAAGATTAAGGGTCATCAGGAAAGTCAAGTCTCATACTAAAATTTTTAATTTTTGAATTAGCGAGATACCTACTAAGTGTTGATAGCTAAAATTTGTCTGCGATAAGCTACAAGTGTTGCCTAGTTATGAGTCATTTAAACCTTACGACAAACAACAAATTTTTGTTAGTTCTAGAGCTCGTAAGCTGTATAGCCAGTACCGAGGCAATGAGACAGGTGATTTCTGATGGACGACAAAACTTATGAAAAACCTTATTTAAAACGAATGGTTTTTTAGATACACGCATTCGGAACTGTCTCATTTCTAAATGCACTGAGCTTTATACAGATAAAAAAAGCAGTTCAATGGTATTTTCAAATTGTTGAATACCTACAGTTGCGTTAAAAAAAGAATGAAATCGCGCGAAGCTGCGCACCCACTTCCAACTTTGACGAGCTGCCATTTCTTTCGCGGTGATATTTTTTCATGAAAATTTCACACAATCTAGTACAACTATTCAACTAACACTCTACGAAATTTGAAGTTTTTACAATGACGGGAAACAAAGATAGAGCTATTTCCGTAAAAAAGAGAAATTTGGAGTTGCTTCACTAAACTTGCTGTATCTTCGACAATTTTCATTGAAAAACTTTGAAATTTGATCCAAAGATGTAAAAATGTTTGATCTAATACCAGGCCAAGTTTCGTCAAAATCGATAAACGTGATCAAAAATGGTGCCGGGTAGAAAATCAGGTTCATTATCACCCAGCAGACGATTTCATTCTTTTTTGGACGGATGTTTGTATGGAAAACATCGTAATCCATGTATTCTTGTTTTTTTTTTTAACAAAATCAAAATTTATCACAAAGAATGTTGTAATTTGATGAAAACTTCATCCGTGCTTTGTTTCGCAAGAGAAAATGTTTCAACAGAGTTCGAAATAAGAAGAACAGAGATTCAGAAATGACCTGTAATTATTCCGATAAACAAATTTGATACACAAATAAAGCGAGTATTCAATTTGCTTTTGTGTTTCAATACCAGCTCTGTTGGAACAATTTCTATTTCTAAACAAAGCAGGAATTAAGTTTCTATCAATTTAAAGCCTTCATTGTAAAAAATGTTGATTTTGTGAAAGAAAAAAACAAGAATTCATGGATTACGATATTTTCCATACAAACATCCGTCCAAAAAGAATGAAATCGTCTGCTGGGCGATAACGAACCTGATTTTCTACCCGGCACCATTTTTGATCACGTTCATCGATTTTGACGAAACTTAGCCTGGTATTAGATCAAACATTTTTACATCTTTGGACCAAATTTCAAGGTTTTTCAATGAAAATTGTCGAAGATACAGCAAGTTTAGTGAAGCAACTCCAAATTTCTCTTTTTTACGGAAATAGCTCTATCTTTGTTTCCCGTCCTCTTAAAAACTTCAAATTTCGTAGAGTGTTAGTTGAATAGTTGTACTAGATTGTGTGCAATTTTCATGAAAAAATATCAACCGAGAGAGAAATGGCACCTTGTCAAAGTTGGAAGTGAGTGCGTAGCTTCACGCAATTTCATTCTTTTTTGAACGCAACTGTATATACCACAACATAAACCATAAAAAATATCATGAACAAAGACGCTCTACGCTTTCGAACGAAAATTAAGGTTCTGGAAATGGTTTCTGAGTGATTTCTTAAAAAGCGTGATAAAATCGAAACAATAACGGTGATAATATCGAGCGTGAATTTGGCGAGTATTGATAAAATCGAACAGTGAAAAAATCAAAAAACTACTGTAATACGATTATTCTTGGTTGAAGTTCACTTATAGTTCACGATAAAAACAACGTGATTAAATTTTATTTCGTCAAAAATTTAATAACATGTGAATGGTGAAATTTATGGCGAATTGTTGAAAGATGGAATTCCAAACAACAACTGTTTTAGAACTGTTTTTTTTTCGATTCCTCTGATTTTCTAATTACTTTTATGTAAAAGTATGAAAAGCGGAAAGTGTCACCCAGCAGTTTATTTAAAGTTGCAGTTTTGTTCGAACAAAAAAAAATTAGGATAAATTTTTAAAAATTCTCATTTGCACCAAATGAAGTTAGCATATAAACTTTTTTTTTTTGGTTTTAATAATGACACATTCGTTTCGTGGCATTCGTGTCTGAAATATATTAACATTGATTGAAATATAATTGAAATGATTATCATAGTTAATATGCATTCCTAATACATTGCAATTCAACTTATATTACTTATTTCAATCATAATTGGTTGATTCAACAATGTTTATTGCTTCCAAAGTCTGGCGTGACACAGCTTAGGATCGTAAAATTCCACTCTGTTGTGGTATGAGCCTACTTGGTTGAATGATTCAACTGAATCAAAGCAATCGAACGATTCCTTTTAATTCAACCACGGTAAATGAAAAGTTCATATACCAGTATTTCGATAGCAACTTACTACCTTCTTCAGTGAACGTTTTCGAAAACGTTCACTGAAGAAGGTAGTAAGTTGCTATCGAAATACTGGTATATGAATTTTTCATTTACCGTGGTTGAATTAAAAGGAATCGTTCGATTGCTTTGATTCAGTAAAATTCCAACAAATACTGTAAATTCTTACTTTGAATCGATTCGCATACACTAAGAGTGTCATCCTAGGATAAAAATGTACCAGTTTGAAACCATACGTTTTGATTTAAGTACCTAACTGAAATTTGCGCTGCTTGTTGTTTGTTTAACAACCCACTCAACATAGATGTTCTTGGAAAAGCCTTTCAAAGGATCAGCTTCAGTAATTCATACGGTTGGATTACCTGAAGCTGCTTACATAAGCCTCAAACCAAATAGCACCTACTTTTAAAGCATGTTTTAATAAGACTTTCTTCCACAATTTAAAACTTTGTTCAATCAGGATTCCTTCGAAACAATTTTTTGTTCTGTCGCTTCCCATCCACGAAAAAAAAAGCCATCGACTAACTTCCCCTCAAAATGTGTACCTAATTGAATTAAATTATCCACGCCTTCTCACTTTTGCCTTTTCCATTTACGTCACAATCCTTTAGGACACTTCACGGACGTAAAAAAATGCTGACACCGATGCTGTGGGCCCTGTTGACTGCGCAGGTCCTGATCCTTGGGGTGGCCTCCAGTGCGCAGGAATCCACTTCCATGGTACCAATACCAGCGACACTGGGCCAAGGCTATCATCCTACAACAACGGAGGCTGGCTTCGTTTCGACCGTCAGTAAAAGTGATGGCTCGCAGGAAAAAATCATAGTCGTGAACTGGAAGCTGACCTGCCAACAACTCTGTGGGTAAGTTTGCTGGATGCTGGGCGTCTGGGCGGACTTCTGCAAAGTGTTTCTGTGTAGTTTGATTTGATTTATTGCCCCAAAGTTGGACGGAAGTTGTTCATGTGGAAGAATTCAATTTGCATAAAGTGAAACCCGTTTTGTGTTCAGTGGAAACATTGTGTCATCCGGATTTCTGGATGTTGCTTTTTTTCTTTTCGCGCAAGGATATCGTAACGATCCATGTGACAAATGCAGGGCGTGTCCGGTGTTGGAAATCTAAATTGGAAAAGTTATATTCTCTGTGGTCTTTATGAGGTGTTGGGGCAAAGTTTGACGGACGGTATAATGATACTTGAAACAAACTCTAAAATCAGATATTAATTTCTGGACAACATAATGAGTGAAGTTATGATTGAAAATCAAAAACAAGGATTCTGGCGGCTTTACTCAACGTTATGTGATCATGAAGGACCCTTTGATCATCTTGAATCTGTGATACATTTCGTTTAATGCACATGGTTTGGGGAGTTGCCACAGTGACATTATTGAATTTCTTTTTTCCAAACAGTTGTTTTTTGATATATGTAAAAATGAAATTATCATTTGAGAACGTCTGTTAAAGATATGAATTAACGGGTTTTACTTTGGTTTTGTCACACGGTTACTAACATCAGGGTCCTGTCGCTGATTAAAAACCGTTAATCTTCACTTCTATCCTTTTCTTGTTATGGACGTACTTTAATTTCTTTTTCTTCTTCTCTTTGCTTGCACCGCGATTTGGTAGTTCAGATTAAAGGCCTGTGTCTATGACTGACCTACCCGTAATTAAAGTAAAATTTTGACTCGTCAGAGATTGCGAGTTCAAGTCCAGCGGCGTGTTGTTGTATCTCTTCTGGTAATCTCATTATCTCGACAGATATGTTCTTTCAATGTTTGATTTCAAGGTTTAGCTAAAATATTCCCATCATTTACGAAAATAACTTGATCATTTTCAGTACTTAAATTTTAAAAAAAGTATCTTATGCTAAACTGTTAGGAATAATAACAATTACTTTAAGTTAGTCCAAAAAGGGGTATGTTTCCGATTCCAAACAAAGGGGTCTCAAACTGTTCCTTGGCCTCGCAGTATGTTCCATCCCAATTTTCAGCATAATCGGTCAACTTAAGGGGTCGCTCTGGGACGCTTAAGTTTTTATAGAAATTCGCCTAGATTTGTTCTAGCGAATCTGCAAGAATCACTTTTTCGGCTCTAACTTGAACAATTGAAGGTCTATTGATTGAAAAAATTAGTTGAAATGTTCTTTGAATGATTTTACGTTAATTCCTTGCTACGAGCCACAAAAGTTATTTGGTGCAAAACTGAGATATCTTTATAGCTAAAGGTAGAACTAAATTCGGTTAAATAAAACAGCGCGATACATTGGTCTGTAATTTTTATTGGTAGCCCATAACAAATTGTGGTCATCAAAGCATAAATATTAAACCGTTTGAAGAACATTTGAACCAAATTCATGTAAAAATCAGTCTCCAGTTGTCGAGACCAATCAAGGTAAATTCCCATAAGAACTTGATTGTCATAAAGTTAACCGATTGTCGAGGCCAACGAACAATTTGTGCCTCCAAGGTTTGAAATCAGAAACAAACCACTAATTTGGATCACCTTAATAAACATGTTAAAAAACAAAATGCAACTTCAAGCTTGAAATGTAATGTTTTCGTGAAAATTGATGTAACGAAAAAAATATCAAATTTGATTCACAATTGATACTTCTCAAACGAATCTTTCCCACATGTATGAGATTATGATGGTGTTTATGAAAACACATTTTCTGAAATACCATTTTATCGTTAAGAATAAACTGCCTTTCAAATAAATATTTTGAACTACCAACAAAATATTTTAACGTACCAGTTTTTCTTAAGGCAAAACCAGAAATTGACACGAATAAATTATCCACACAACAAATTGTATATTTGCATGGTTTTCAGATTACCTATCAAGTGATTTATTACAATTGTGTAATTAAAATTCATTTCACAAAACATTAAATGTAGGATTTTAAAATTGACTTCAAAATTGAATAAATGTGGGTAAAACTTTTTTTTTATATTAGAAAATCAAATATGTCTACTGCTAAAGGAATAAATTACATAATTTCAACACTTTCTTGTTTTGGAAAAAAATAAACTTATGAGGTCGTTTTCCCTTTCCAGACGAATAAGTCTGTCAAACAAATCAATTATAAAAAATAGCATTGCAATAGAAATTGCAATAAAACAGAGACAGTCAAGAAGCAAACAATCATTAACGTTTTCACTTATTTTTTATAACATTATGTCACAAATGTAAAGAAGAGATGGAAGATATGCAAAGAATAAAATAATATTTGTATTCGGCAACACTGCAGATATATAAAATAAAATATTTGTCTATGGCAATATTAGGCAAAACAAACAAAAAAAGTCAGCCATGGATCTATTCTTGTGAGCGACAGACGTCCCTGAGTGAGTTTCTGAATTGAGATTCGTATGAATAGTAAAATCACGATAATGGTGTAGTCGGTAGGCTATGGACAGAGAGCGCAGATCGTCAAGGCTGCTTTATTCGGTTTCCGGTAGAAAGACGGATTGGCACAGGAAGCGCAAATTTTAAAGGCTGCTGCTACGTACAAAATTGTTTCTGATTCGGTCCCTGGCAAAAGAAGGATTGGCTTAGAAAGCGCGCGCAGATTTTTAAGGCTGACATTTTGTTTTGATTTGGCCTTCCGGTTGATAAAAACGGAATTGGCTTTAAAAGCGTAGATTTTAAGACTTCTGCTGCTGATTGTTATGATTTGGCATTCCGGTGAAAAAAGACGGATTGGTTTAGCATGTGAAGATTTTGAAGGCTGCTGCTGCTGATTGTTTGTTGTGATTTAGCCTGCGCGCAGATTTTCAAGGCTGCTGCTTACCTTGCTGTGATTTGGTCTTCCGGTGAAAAAGATGGATTGGCTCAAGAAACGCAGATTTTTAAGGCTGCTGCTGTTGAATATTTGTTTAATTTGGCCTTTCAGCGGGGAAGAATGGTCGGCCTAAGGAAGCGCAGATTTTGAAGGCTGCTGCTGGTGAATGTTTGTTTAATTTGGCCTTCCGGTGGATAAAGAAGGAATTTTGTTGTGGCCTTCCGGTAGAAAAAACAACAAGACGAATTGGATTAAGAAGCGCAGATTTTAGGGCATCTTCTGCTGATTGTTTGTAATGTAGAATTGTCGAAATGAGATGATGGATATTTGACTTTTGAGTCTGCTGCTGCAGATTGTTTGCTGTGCTTTGGCCTTCCGTTGGAAAAAGGCAAATTGACTTACGAAGCGCAGATTTTTGATACTGATGCTGCTGATTGTTTGTTTGTTTTGGCCTTCCGTTGGGAAATAACAGATTGGCTTAGGAAGCGCCAATTTCAAAGGCTACTGCTGCTGATTGATTGGTTTGATTTGGCCATCCGGTAGATAAAGACGGAATTGGCTTGCTTAGGAAGCGCAGATTTTTAGGCTGCTGCTGTGGATTGTTTGTTTTGTTTTGGCCTTCCGTTGGGAAAGAACAGATTGGCTTAGGAAGCGCTGATTTCAAAGGCTGCTGCTGCTGATTGATTGTTTTGATTTGGCCATCCTGTGGATAAAGACGGAATTGGTTTGCTTAGGAAGCGTAGATTTTAAGGCTGCTGCTGTGGATTGTTTGTTTTGATTTGGCCTTCCGGAGGAAAAAAAATTGATTGGCTTAGAAAGCGCAGATTTTAAAGGCTGCTGCTGCTGATTGTTTGTTTTGTTTTGGGCTTCCAGTGGGTAAAAACAGAATTGGCTTAGGAAGCGCAAGTTTTAAAGGCTGCTGCTGCTGTTATTTTGTTTCGATTTGGCCTTCCGGTGGAAAAAGAAGTTATTGGCTTAGGAAGCGCCGATTTTAAGGCTGCTACTGCTGATTGTTTGTTGTGATTTGGTTGATTTGGTGAGTTTCTATTGAGAAGAGTGGCGAGAAGAAATGTAGAGAAGAGATGCAGATGCAGATATGCAGAAAATAAAATTATAATTGTATCTGGCAACACTGATGATATATAAAATAAAATAAACCTCGAGTAAGATTTGATTAAGTCGTATGAAACAATATAAACAAAATCAAGCTTTTGACTGCAGACGTTAGATAAACATGAATTCTATGTTGGGTTAAAACTGGGTTTCATTTGATCAATAAAATACTTTAAAAACATGATTTGAATTTAGGAAGTATGTTGACTTTCTAATTTTCGAGTGCAATTTGGTTCTACCGACGTTTTGCGCAGCACTGGATTGCCATGATGCAAAAGGACTCAAAAAAACATTTTGGCAAGTTGGTTCATAGGTCATTTTCCATCTTCGCAACAAATACTTAGGAAAATAGTGAAAATGATTGAAAAATATTAATAATTTAGAAGTGCATTGTTTGTAAGAAAAATTAAAAAAATAGAACAGCTGACCTCAATTGGTTGCTGGGTAACGGGGTTGTGATATAGCTCAGGTGGCAAATCAGTTGATTTCGTGAGTTCGAGCCCAAGAGTAAACATCTGTCACAGTTGTACCGGATATGTTTTTCAATTACTGTCTGCCAACTGTATCGTTGGTATAAGTTGCGAATGACATAAAAATTATTAAACTTAAAACGACTATAACCGAAACAAAGAAAAATCCCACGGAGAGGAAAATTTTGAAAATTCAATGGTACATCAACAAGGAAATGTTATAAGTTTTCATAGAAGTTAGAGCGTTTTCGTATATCTTAAACGGGTTTATGTCGTTTTGGGTGGTGATCACTCCGATCATCTCACCAACACAAATACACACCGGCGTGAATTAGCAACACGGTTTAGTTCTGTGGTTTTTGATAAGGCTTAAAAAAATTAAGCTTAAGTGATTTTAAATAATAAAAAACTATTGGCATTTGTAGCAAACACTTTTCTTCAGCGAGTTCACTCGTTTTTTACTCGAAATATTCATGGAATACATGGCAAATTGGCGATACGCTTAGATAGGGCATAATAGAGCATGTTCCCCTATATTAATTTCCTTTTTTCTAAAGCGACAAAAACTACACCAATTGGGCGTTATCCGACCCCTTATTTGTACGTATCGGAAGAATGCAAAAGAGCACAAGATTTTGCACTCATAGCCCTCAAATCGTTGCCAGCGATAATATTTTCCAGTTCTCTCATTGGTTAATATTACTCAATTCTGAATTTCAGCATTCTGGATACACTGCTGGTTGCAGAGGAAATATGACGATGATTTTCTCTCTTGAAGCCTGCACCGGAGAAAAATTATTTCAAAATTTACATACATTACGGACTTTCTATCATATCCGATTTAAACTGACTTCAGACAACATTTTATAGGATCTTTTCACTATGCAGTTGGAATTGCGATGCACAACACCATGGTAAACGACCTCAGTTATCATTTCTGATACGATTTCATGTTTGTTGGGCACTCTTCAACC
Organism: Uranotaenia lowii; assembly: GCF_029784155.1. Lineage (NCBI taxonomy): Eukaryota > Metazoa > Arthropoda > Insecta > Diptera > Culicidae > Uranotaenia > Uranotaenia lowii. The sequence goes on from NW_026598142.1 coordinate 43,942, forward strand.
CTTCTATTGAAAATTTATGTCTGTCCCAAACAGTGTTTCTTAAAAACGAGCAAAATAGGACTCTCAAAAAACCGTGCAATCCGATTCCTGTTTTTTTAACAGGTTCAGGCTGGTCGTTCTCCCACCTTTATTTCTGCCACAGTATGAATTCTGTCCCGGATCTTGTTTTAAGTCGATCTTGTCATCGGTTGACGATTGTCATTGCAACAGCTTCTTTACACCTATGCCTTCCATCGATAGGTGTATGAAATTAATCGTTCAATAAATAAAGATTGGAAACTATTATGTGCCAAAGAAAAAGTTTGAAATTTTGAAAGGCACTTGATGTACAATGAACAACATAATCAAATTCGTACTTTCGCAATCCATGCAACCAAACAACGGAATTAGAAAAATGCAATTGAGACGAGAGGCGTTTGGTAAGATTGCAGCAACAAAATTTGTTGGGGTGAACTTTGGAACTTTTTGGCTACTGATAAATAAGTTTGAACACATGTTAATCAATTACCAATAACGTTTGAATTGTGAACTGAATCATACATTCTTATCATCCTTGCATAGGCACAACAGGGTAAACCCTGTTAAGGTGTTTCAAGAACTAATGATTGAATGCAAAACTGATGTCTATTTCCATAGTTAAATTAAATCAACTTTTCCAATACTACTATGTAATCTATGTTAATCTATGTCAAAAGGTATGTTTGCCGTTTACAGTTCGATAAAAAATATTTATTTTTTCTATATGTATTTTTTGTTAGTCCATTTGAGTAACTTTCATGTGAAACACTTTAATGGTCTTAACAGTAATTCGCCAAACGTGTGGATTAAGATCGGTTTATTAATTTTGGCGATTGAATTAGTGATATGGGACCAATGTATTCGCAATCTTAACCCTATCGAACAAAATAGCACTCGTCGTCATTATTGGCGCAGACGTCAGATCTCTCTGAATTAGTTATCGATCAAAACTTTTCGTGTTTGATAAGGTTCGGTGAAATTTTCGACAGAACAGCGTTTTCTTTCGCCCGAGCTATGCACTCACGTGAGTTTCCAAATTATGGAAATTCAGCCGAAATTCTGTTATAGGAACAGCCGTCAATTTCCTAAACATTAATAATCTCCGGATTCTTTAACATTTAGGTAAACATCATTATGAATGTTCCAAAGCTATTCTAAAATTGAACAACTTCTAAACAACAACTTCTGTTCTATCCAACTATGAATTACCGATATCACTGATTTAACAGATTAACAATCAATTCGTGCTACCAAAAAAATCAACTTTTGATAATGACATTTTTCTCTTCGATTATTTTCAGAGCTGGCTACGGCGGACCAGCCTGTGGGCTGACTTGCCGGACGAGGACAGATGCCGCTTCATTCGGTCTATCCGCTGCACAGGAGCACTCACTTTGTCCCACGCTCTGCAAGAACGGCTTAGGTAAGCATTACACAATAAATTAGCCGAGCTTTAAGCACCTAAGGCTATGAGCTTTTAGTATCCGGGCACTTTATTGCGGTGCACAGTGGTGCAGAACATCAATCTAGCTGTACGAAATTAATAGCGCCCAGGGATGAAGAGATAGGTATTTGATGTCTTCAGCAACATTCTTCAGTTTTACAAGGAGCATATTATAGTATCAAAATTTTTGCCGAGGGGTCCACCGATAGCGAGATAAAAATGCTAACTTTTTTGTTTTTCAAATTAGGGCTTTGATGTCTTTGACAAAGTTGTTTATCTGATCAAAATACATAAGTTTGTTGAATATGTCAAAGTCCTATCACATCACCCTCAGGAGTTACAGTCAAAGTAAAAAAATCTCTTGAAAAAACAGTTTTTTGAACCTGACACGTTGTAGATAGGATAAAATGGTTCGTTGTGTTTGGAACAAAGTTGTAACAAGCCACGATCAACATTTGTCTCATACATTCTGATGAGTTTAGAAGTTGCTGAAGCTCTATAGAAAGCATTTAGTGTATTTTATTGGCAATTTTGAGAGGCTCGTCCATCGAAAAGTGCACATTTTCGCAACACCCCCTTTTTGTGATTATTTTTGATGATAAGCGGAACCATTTCCATTTGAAATATACATTTTTTGTAAAAATTACCTATTTTACTTATAGAAAAATCGTTAAAACATTTAATTGATTAATAAAATGTTGCAGTTTTCTTTTATATATTATGTTTTATTAAAAGGCATTTAAATTCGATTAAAACTTATGACTAAAAAAAACAAAAAAAAAGACAAAAGCGAATTGCTTGTAAGATTGGTTACTTGAATACAGTTACTTGGAACCAGTCGAAGCAGTTATACTGTAATGGCAAAATTCTATTATTAATTTAAAATTTAAAAAAAATACTAATTTAGTGCTTTACCAAATTTAACAGATAAGTACCATTTATTTTTTTTGAGGTTTAAATGATTTGAAAAATCGAATTTAAATGTCTTTTAATCAAACAAACTATATAAAAGAAAACTGCAACACTTTATTAATCAATTAAATGTTTTAACGATTTTTCTATAAGTAAAATAGGTAATTTTTACAAAAAATGTATATTTTCAATCATTCAAATCTCTACTAGTTCCACCGATTTCCGCGCTAATTTCAAATGGAAATGGTTCCGCTTATCATCAAAAATAATCACAAAAAGGGGGTGTTGCGAAAATGTGCACTTTTCGATGGACGAGCCTCTCAAAATTGCCAATAAATACACTAAATGCTTTCTATAGAGCTTCAGAAACTTCTAAACTCATCAGAATGTATGAGACAAATGTTGATCGTGGCTTGTTACAACTTTGTTCCAAAGACAACGAACCATTTTATCCTCTCTACAACGTGTCAGGTTAAAAAAACTGTTTTTTCAAGAGATTTTTTTTACTTTGACTGTAACTCCTGAGGGTGATGTGATAGGACTTTGACATATTCAACAAACTTATGTATTTTGATCAGATAAACAACTTTGTCAAAGACATCAAAGCCCTAATTTGAAAAACAAAAAAGGTAGCATTTTTATCTCGCTACCGGTGGACCCCTCGGCAAAAATTTTGATACTATAATATGCTCCTTGTAAAACTGAAGAATGTTGCTCAAGACATCAAATATCTATCTCTTCATCCCTGGGTGCTATTTATTTCGTACAGCTAGATTGATGTTCTGCACCACTGTGCGGTGGTATCTATGTTAATAGAGCTCGGATATGCAAAACTTTAGTAGCGTCATGTTGGTTATGAGAAGAACTATCTTGCCTATTTTTGATAGATTTTTAGGTTAACGTGTGTTTGAGATACTTATGATGCAAAAAGACATGGTAAAAATAATTTTGCACAAATTTGCTCCTTTTTCGCATTTTGCGCCTCGCATTCTTCATTATTGACTTGAAAGCTCATGAAATGTTGATTTTTCTGATTTTTTTTCGGACCAAATGGTTAAGAAGTATAAGGAGCCCTTTTGGATCCACACGAAGTTCAAACCAACCATCGGAGTGCAACCCTTGATCTTAAATATGGTAAAAAGTCTATTGGGGATAACTGAATGCAGGCTCCTTAAATAATGCAAAAAATCCATTTCCGGCAGGCAAAAAGTGTTGCCTGACTAGTAGACACCAAGTAAATAACTAATAATGATCAGTTCCAAAGATTGCAATCTGTGCATCCGGGTTTTACGCAATATGACAGATGTGTTCTGATGGACAAAAAATTTATGTTAAAACCGGATTTAAGAGATCAAATTCTTCGAGATGCTTACTCATGAAAAGGTTCCAACCAGACTCCAATTGCTTTTTTCCGGTGAGTTTGTGTAGAATATCTGGATTTTGTAAAGGATTTGCTTCTGTGGTAAAAAAATAAATCAATACATGACTGAAAAAAGTGGGCAAACATAAAAAAAGAGATTTTATGAAAAAGTTAGAGTATTTCTTGAAATCATTGATAAATTTTGTATATATGTGGTATTGACTTTCTTTTCTGAAATAGGCACTGCAGTCTGTTTTCGAAATGATGATTATTTTATTTCATCCATGAAATGAAATAAAATAATCATCATTTCGAAAACAGACTGCAGTGCCGATTTCAGAAAAGAAAGTCAATACCACATCAACAAAAACCAGTCGGATTTTTTTAAATATTTTTACATTAAATGTCTTATTATCACCTTCATTTCCTTCATAGAAAGTTTTTCGATCAAATGAATAGTTTTTAAAATACACACGTTTGTAACTGCCGGATACTAAATGATCATAGCCTTAATCTTGTTAATAGGTTAAAATGAAACTTGGGCATACATTTTTCTGGCACTTGTTATGAAGATTTTACATTCACTTTTACCAACTCGGTAGGAAAAATGTTATATGGAACGTAATTATGAATAATTTAAAGCATTGACTCTTTAGTTGATCCAAATGACAAAATAGTTACGTTGTAATCATTATATCTTATAATATTCATCAACTCTTTGAATAATAACACTAGTTTCCAGCATTTTTCAACTAAGTAAACGGAAGATCACTTTTTATGTGATATCAGGCGTTGAATCCGAAAATGAAAATCTCAGCAGAACAGTTTTTGAGTTATGCTTCAAATATGAAATTTTGGAAAAATAAAAAAGGAATGTACTCAGACTTAAATATCTCTGACTGCATAACACTTACTTGAATTCTTTTTTATGCATATTGAAGGCGAATAAGTGGCGAAATAGTGTTCATGAACTGTATTTTTACGTATGATCAACAGTATTGTTAATAATAGTGACTTTATGATAGAAAAAATTATAAAAAATCGCATTTTTTTAAGAGAAAATTTTGTTTTAGCGAAATTTTTAGACTCGAAAGTAACATTTAAAAATCTGATTTTATATTGACCTCAAAAATCAATTCCAAACAAGAGCGCTGATATGGTCTAGTGGATAGGCTGGCGCGAGTCTGGTAACCCAGGCGTACTGGGTTCGATTCCCGGTATCGGCAAGAAAAACTTTTGGATTCGAATCCCATAAGTTGCTGACAGGTAAGAGGTGTTTCATTGTATAAATAATTATATATATCAGAAGCGCCGATGTGGTCTAGCGGATAGGCTGGCGCGAGTCTGGTATTGGTACGCCAGGCGTACTGGGTTCGATTCCCGGTATCGGCTAGAAAAACTTTTGGGTTCGATTCCCTTAAGTTGCCGACAGGTAAGATGTGTTTCATTCTATCACTGACTATATAATAGGAATGTTCAATCAGTTGCAAGCTGGTCAGGTATATACACGGATGCCGGAATACCTGTAAGTAAACTAGCACACCTGATTGATTCGTTCTTCCAGAATATACCTACATCAACACAATACATTCATCCATAACAGTTCATACGAAGCCATGGGGTCCGGGTATGGTGGCGCGCTGCATTGGAGATTTGTCGAACATAATAATAATCTAAAGAATGCATGTGAGCACATACTTTGGCAGAAACTGCGGTGAATCCGTGCACCCATGGTGGATTACCAACATACAACATACACATAAATAATTATATATATCAGAGGGAATGCATCTGGGGTAAATCTGAAGAGACTTTTGCAAGTGGAGTGGATTGCCAACCATCTCTGAAGGTTGGATGCCTTCTTTCGACGAACCATCAGCCGTGGAAGCCTGAGAATCAATTCGAAGCCCAAGCCACACAGACATAGGCTGGACATTGCTACCGATGGGGGAACCATACATACATACATACATACATACATGCATACCTCAAAAATCAATTCCAAACCAAGATTTCAAACGGTTATTTATCAAAATTTGTTGAAAATTGAAGAAGTTATGGTTACTTTACCATAACAGTATTTTTTACGTTTAACGAATTTAACGAATCGCAGTATACTAATGATAGTATAGGAAGAATTAAACAAGGTAAATCTCCCTCGCTCCAAGTCAAAATTAATTATTAGCTTACCACAAGTTCACATTCTAAATTTAAGAAAGATCTCACCATGGGGAGGGGTTGCTTGAGTCTCAAACGTGAATAGGATTTTAAGGTATTATACTCAGGAGAAACAAAAAATACTGGTTTTTCATTAATAACTTTTTT
>NW_026598143.1:0-50000 GCF_029784155.1 Uranotaenia lowii
TAGAAATGATACGTGACATATTTTTAATAAACATTCGGCTACAATTAGCTATTTTTGAAAACCAGGGTTTATCTTTTACGGTCGGGATTATACAAAAACAGAATCTCCCTAATGGACTTTCATGCCATTGTTGCTGCCATGAGCTCAAAGCTATAGAGTTTACCAAAGAATAGTAGTCAACCGGATCTAAATGTCTATAAAATTCATCTCCGTCATATGTCCCTCGTTTTGCTAAGGTGTCAGCTTTCTCATTTCCATCGATACCGAAATGAGAAGGAACCCACAAGAACGAAACTTTGGAACCGTTCGTAGAGATAACCGATAATGCTTCTTTAATTTTAAAAATGATTTGATTTGTTTTACTGCTAAGTCTTAATTTGTTCAAAGCATTTAAGGAGCTACGGCTATCTGTAACAATTAAGTATCTATCTACGGGTAAAGATTTGATATGCTCACAAACATATCATATGGCTGTCAACTCTGCCGTATAAATCGAACTAGGACTTCTCATCTTGAAGGAGACCGAATGGTTTAAATTATAAACCCCAAACCCCGAAACGTCTTCTTTAAAAGATCCATCTGTAAAGAATTGATTTTCTACAGAATATTTTGAGATTTTTTCTTCGCAAATCAGTTTTATATGCGTTCTAGGATGACTTTCGTTAAGGTTAGAAAAAATTTCTTGAATTGAGGAGTCAACATCAATGGTTACAAACATCTCATCTGGATTTATATCAAAATAATTCGCTCTATGTTCAGGAGACGACGGAATCGACAAGCACTGTCGGTAGGATTTCAAATAGGATGATGCTGGGTTCATGTCAAATAGTGTATCCAATTTATCCATTATATGCGAAGATCTTATGTGATTATTTATCAAATAGCGGCAATTCAACTGCATGAAGCGAATATTCAATGGTAAGACCCCTGCTAAAACTTCCACTGACATCGTATGAGTTGATGTTAGTAAGCCTAAACAAAGACGAAGACTTTTATATTGAATTCTTTCCAATTTTAAAAAATGGGTTTTGGCTGTTTGATGAAAAATAAAACAACCATACTCAAGTACTGATAAAATGGTAGTTTTGTAGAGTTTTATCATATCGTTAGGGTGTGAACCCCACCAAGTTCCACAAATGGTGCGAAGGAAATTCATTCGCCTTTGACATTTACGGAGAAGATAATCAATGTGTAACTTCCAAGTACATTTAGAATCGAACCAAACGCCTAAATAATTGAAACCGGTGGACTGTTTTATCTTTATTTGATTTAATTCAAGTGAAATCGAGGAAGGAGATCTTTTTCTGGAAAATACCACGCTTTCGGTTTTGGAAGATGAAAATTCAAACCCCAGTTTCGAAGCCCAATCAGAAAGTTTGTTTAACGCTAATTGGAGAGCTCTATCGATTACTAATGTTTCTTTACCAATAGTATAAAGGCAACTATCGTCAGCATATTGCACCAAATAACACCCATTTGGAATACATCTATCAATATCATTTATGTAAATATTGTACAAAAGTGGACTTAGTACAGATCCCTGCGTCAAGCCATAAAAGCTATCCCGAGTCGATTTGTTTTCATTTCTATGGAAAAAATGCATTCTTTTGAAGGACAACAACGAATATAAAAATGATGTGAACTGACAAGGTATCCCAAAATTGTTAAGTTTTTTACATAAAATGTCAATCAAAACCGCATCATACGCACCTCTAATATCAAGAAACACAGAAGCCAACTCTTGTTTTGATTCAAAAGCTATTTGTATATCAGTTGCAAGCAAAACTTGACAGTCCCTTGTACTGCGGGTTTGCCGAAACCCGTATTGTGTTGGTGATAAAAAATGTTTACTTTCGAAAATGCATTCCAAACGAAATTGAATCATTTTTTCTAAAGTTTTTCTGCAACAAGAAATCAGACCTATCGGTCGATAAGAGTCAGATTGGTTAGGATTTTTGCCAGGTTTAATGATTGCTACAATTTTTATGTTTTTCCAAGATTCTGGAATACTGTTTGTTCTGAAAATCCAATTGAAAGATTTGATAAGAAGCAGCTTTGCTGATGTAGGTAAATTTTTTATCATGGAGAACTTTATTTCATCTAATCCCGGTGACGAATTATTGCATGCTTCCAATGCATGTTCTAGCTCTAAAATTGTAAAATCATTGATCACACTTCTAAAAACATCAGAGCCTTGGTCGAATATAGGATTTTCAACTGGAACAAACAAAGGACAAATTTTATTGGAGAAATCAAATATCCAGTTATCGTTATTTCCTTCTGTATTGTCAGATGGAGGGAAATAATTCCTCATTTTTCGAGCTGTTGACCAAAGACTGGACATCGCAGTTTCTTTAGTAAGTGATTCAACATAAGTTTTCCAAAAATTCTTTTTTTTAGTTTTAAACATTCGTTTGCTTTTTGCTTCAATTTCTTTGTATTTTAAAAATAATTCCATCCTTCCAAATTTTCTAAAAGCTTTAAATGCTTCTGAACGTTTCCTAACAATTTCACTACATTCTTTGTCCCACCAAAGTGTGGGTGGTTTTCGTGGCGTCAAATTTTTGATTATAGGTTTTGATTGTGCATATGTTGCAGCTTGAATTATGAGTTTCGTTAGAAATTGATAGATTTCATAATTTTCTAATGGCATTGATTTAGATATAGTATCAGAAATGAATGTTGAATAGTTTTTCCAATTTATATTTTTACAAAAATCAAATGGAACGACAATGTTTGTAAAAACATGTGAAGATATTTGAATTTTTATAGGAAGGTGATCACTTCCAGCTGGATCATTTAAAACGGACCAAGTTGAGTTTAAAGCTAAGGTAGATGAAATTAACGAAAGATCAACTCTACTACATCTTGTTGGAGGGCAAGCTATGCGGGTAATTTGTCCAGTATTTAATACTGACAATTCAAATTCCTCCAGCAAATCATATATAATTTCAGCTCTTCTATCATCTTCGGGTTCACCCCATGCACAACCATGAGAATTAAAGTCCCCAAGTATCAATCTTGGAGGAGGAAGTTGAGAAATTATGTTTCGAAGCATATTTGCGTTCAATCTAACATTTGGAGGAATATAAATAGAAGCTACTGAGATTAAATCATTATTGATTTTGATAGAACAAGCAACAATTTCAATTGGACTAGTATTTGATAAAGTTATTCTTTTAAATGATAGTTCATTTCTTATTCCCAATAAAACTCCTCCGGCTCTAGTATCACGGTCTTGTCGAACAATGTTAAAAGATGGAATATGAAGAGATAACTCATCCACTAAAAATGTTTCGCATAAAGCAAAGCAGGCGGCATTAATTTCCAATAAAAAGGAGCGAAGATTTGCCTGTTTTGGCAGAATACTTCGACAATTCCATTGTAGGAAAGAGAGCATTTTTCTTTGATTGACATTAGCCATCGATAGTCAGGAAAACACCAATAATTGGCCAAGCAACAATGAGTTTCGCAAGAAGAGGTTTCAAAATTGGAATTAGTTTCTTTATAAGCTCTACCCATGTAGGATCAAGGTTAAAGACACTTGATAAAAGTTGAATCAATTGCGTGATGTTGAATTTGTCTGAAGTTGATGTGTTATATGTTGGACTAGATTCGTTCGTATTGAAACCAGGAGGGATTGGAGAATGCTCTTTTACGGCGCTAGTGGAAGGTTCAATCAGATTAGGAGATGAGGGGAGATTAGTGTTAGTTGAGGAATTTATGTTGACCAACTTAGATTTTTTAGATTGCCGTGTAGGGGTGAGCTTTTTTCTCTTTTGATTTTCTAAGGTTACTAGCTCTGGAAATGCTTCATCGTAGTCAGACACATCACTCAGAGAACTATAGATATTTTCATCTTCGAATCTACCACTCACCGCGCGAACCATTTCAGCGTAACTCAATTTAGATTTTTGAAAAGCTCTCTTTTTTGCTAGCAAAGCACGCTGCTGATAAACTGGACAGTCTAGTTTAGAGAGATTAGGATGAGTTCCCTTACACTGGATGCAAACAGCCTCAATTACAGAACACTCACTCTCCTTGTGAAATTGACCACATTTACCACAACATACCTTGTTTGCACAAACATGATGAGTATGACCAAATTTTTTGCACTTATCACAAAGCATGGGTTTTGGGGAAAATAATCGAACCGGAATAAGCACATGATCAATCATGAAATAATCTGGTAATACATTACCCACAAAAGTTACACGTATGGCACTTGATGGAACAAAAGATTTTTTATCTCCTAGTATTTGAGATTCCACCAATTGGTGACATTCTAAAACGGAAACATTAGGCACTCTCGGGTCCTTAAACGTACCTAATCCTTCTTCAACCAAATAACGAAGATCCACATCCGGTTGGTAAATCACACCATGAATTTCTACTCTCTCACTCGGAACATATACACGATAAAGGCTACAAAGTAATTCGTTTTTCACAACTTCGTTCGCTTCTTCTCGACTAGTGAAAATGATTCGAACCTTTCCCAAACTTATCTTACGGATTTCTTTAACCGTACGAAAACGTTTATGAATCTCCGCGGAAACGAGGAGAACATTGATAGGCTTATCTTTTTGACGTATAAAAACTTCAAATGGTCCCTTAGCGGTTTCAGGGTAACATTTCGACCGTTTGGTCGGAAATGAACGTACTTCTATTGAAGACGACATCGGTAACGATGAAAATGTAACATCACGTCCAGATTGAGACGAAGAGGCAGTAGGAAGAATTTCAGATGTTTGAGGAGACGAAGAAGGGTTAGGTGATTCAGGAATAATTTCTGGAGGGGAAAGAGAGGAGGGATCATTCGAAGAAAATGGATCAATTTGGGTTTCCGGCATATGTGTCAGGTCTTGTTGATCAAAATCCATGTTGGGATCTTTCCCAGCCATGGTTAAGCTGGAAGCTAGGCCTCCAGCAATAAAAGGTAAGCCAAATTCAAAAGGTCTTTGTTTTCACGTTATCACAATAGATAATAAAAGATACTTATCGGCAGACAGTAGAAACTAGCAGGAGCACTCTTTTTCACTCAGCACTATCGATGAACTATTGGAGCTTCCGAAAACACAACCGAACTCGTTGGACGATGAGCAGCGAATGTGATATTGACGTTATTATACATCGGATTGAGGTGAAAATTTGTACATAGGAATTATTAAGGACGAACAATTGATTCCAAGTATTCAATTTCATCATTCTGTTCCAATCGCTCGACCCGTTCGGATGCGTTTCCACACCGCAGTGTGGAAGTTTGGTTTTACCAAGTCGGAGTGCTATCGCGAAAGTGCAGTTTTGTTTGCCCGAAGTGATTTTCCTGCTCGGTCGTCAATTGCTGAGACTCGTGTGCAACAATAATTGGCAAAAATTGGCCATCACCAAATTGGTTCGCAATTGCAAGTTTTGCCATCTCCATCTACGACAATGACCATCATCAGATAGCGTTCACCCACGAATCCGGATTTTTCTACCGTCGGAGTGAAGACTTGGAGAGTAAATACAAGTTTGATTACGGGACCGAGTTGCAGAGCTGCAGGTCGATTTGTCGTTTGGTTGATCGTGCTCCTCGATTAAAGACGCCATCTTTTTCCAACGGAGGACCACGTGTTCGAGACAATCAACGGACGCTCAGAAAAAAAGTTTGAAGCAAAGTGACAAAAAACAATTGTGAGTTTCATTTTTATTCTTTTTCCCTTTACTTACCTGCATAGCTAAATACTGTACACTGAATCTTCAGAACTATTCCATTCTTATAACATTAATAGTACTGATTCGGATTGCGACTTTGCTGAATATGCTTTAGCTAGAAACGGCACAATATTATTTATGAAAGATTCGGTTGATGATCTTAAGCATAAATTGCGTTTTTTTGCAACGCGCTGAAAAGATCAAAATTTATTTTTTAAGATACAATGAATAATCCGAAAATCAAATTGAATATTTTAGCAACGCACCGTCAACTTCTTGCTGTCACTTCGTAGAACACGTATGATCGAACTGGTTCGAAAAAAAATAATCTTCATTTAATCGTAACTCTACTTAACGACCCGTTCACTGTATCGTTAGGTGTGTCCAAACGATTCCAATACTATTTATATAATCGTCCATTATATAATCCATTACTATAACAGTATCTTTATGGTGTCTCGGGAAAAAGATAACAGGAACGGTCAATTTATGATACTGATTTATGCGGGTATTCAATCTTTATTTCCCTTTTTATAATTTTGATAATTGATTGCTTCGTTTTTTTTAAAATATGTCTTTATTTGTATCAATTCATCATTACATTTATATTACATTATTACATTAAATTAGGTGTTCAGCTCAATAATGAACTGTTCAGAGCCCTATAGTTAACAAGATAATAACAATTTATTTATAAGATTTAAACTTGCTGAGCGCAATCAAGTATTTAATGTAGGAGAACATCCTGTAATGGCAAAAATATTTTAAACTTAAAACTAAACACTATCCTAAAATAAAACTAATTATAAAGAGAACGAATCTCTGCGATGGAAGACTGCAACAATTTGCCTCTGAAGTTGGAGATGATTTTGTTGGCCATCTCTTCGATCGATTCAATGCCCGCAATCCGATTTTTGATTGCTTCGTTCATATTTCTAACACGGAAGGCATTCGTGTCCCCGTGCAGAAATATGAATGAAAGCGGGGGGTTAAACCCCTCAACTGATAATGAATCAAATATGACCTACGAGAATGAGGAGCATCTGGAAGATCCAGATGCTGCTGGTCCTTCAAGTGCTAACGTTTCTCACACGGAAAGTAATTCTTCATCGTTATCAGTTGAGAGTAGAACAACCCGACTCCGAAAATATGCTGAAGGCTCATCTTCCTCTGGACCATGGGTGGTCTTCATCCGGCCCAAAAAAACGGTAAGCCTTTTAATGTGGTACAGATCACCAAAGATCTGGCGAGGTGGTCCTCTGTAACCAGTGTTACAAAATTGCGTGCAAACAAGCTGCGCGTTGTTGTGGCTAACTCGAAAGCTGCAAACGAGATTGTGGCCAGTAATTTTCTGAACTTAGAGTATCACGTTTACATCCCGTCTCGAGCCGTTGAGATTGAGGGCGTGATCACAGAAATGAGTCTGGATGCAAAGTAAGTTAAATCCAACGGCGTTGGCAAGTTCAAGAGCCTCGATTCGACTTCTGTCGAAATCGTGGATTGCCGTCAACTCAATACTGCCAACGTCGTAAATGGATTTACAAAGTACTCGCCTTCAGCTTCATTTCGTGTGACCTTCGCGGGTACCGCCCTCCCTCACTACGTCTTGATTGACGGAGTTTTAAGACTTCCTGTGCGACTCTTCGTGCCTCGACCCATGCATTGTCAAAATTGCATCAAGTTGGAGCACCCAGCGTCGCACTGTTGCAATAAGCCACGCTGTCCCCAATGCGCGTAGAATCATGGGGTTGGAGCATGCTTAGCAATAGAGCAGAAATGTGTCTATTGCGGGGGCTCACCCCATGAAATCTCCTCGTGCGAGGCATTCAAGAGTTGCTGGGATAAACAGAAGCGCTCTTTGAAAAAACGATCGAAGCGTTCTTATGCTTCTAGCTTAAAGAGCGCTTCTCCACTGGCCCAACCACATTCGAGTAACATCTTTTCTGTGTTGCCAGTTGACAACGAAGAGACGACTGATGAAGACAATCCATTTATTTTTGTTGCGAACTCCCGGAAACGTGTAAAAACCACATCTAAGACACCCAAGGTTCCCAAAAAGATCCCTACAATAAGTCCTCCAAAAAGCCCCCCTAAAAAACCGATTGCTGCAGAACAAGAAAATCAAACTCCTCCTGGATTCCGCACGATCTTTTCACCACAAATCGATCCAACACCAAGACGAGAACGGCTTTTCCGGGAAGCTGATCAGACTGATCAAGGCGACGATGGATGGAACGCAGTGCTGTGTGCGGATTTCGGGTGAATTGTCGAGTTCATTCGAATCGCGCAGGGGGCTTCGACAAGGTGATTCGACAAGGGGGCTTCGAACAATTTCACAAAAATAATTCTCTCAAAATCTAAAATATGGTTTTGACAGCTCGTTACATGGAAAATACTAAAAAGAACAGTTTCCGTGCTGTTAGATAGTTTTTCCTTAAAAAAAACATTATCGATACCCGAAAAAGTCGAGTGGGCGGTAATAGGGCCAGTTGAACACCCCAAAGTTTACCCGCATACGTAAATACCATATGCTGAATCATCCGTATTATTCTCTTCTGATAACATTAATAGTAACGTGCATATCGCGTCATGGTTTAATGTATCTCTGCTAAAATGGAAAAAAATACTATTTCTGGAAGATTCGAAAAATCTTCTAAATACCGAATTGATAAATTTAGCAACGCGCTGGAATGATAAAAAACTATTCCTGGAAGATACAATTAACGGTCCTAAAAACAAATTGAGGTTTTTTGCAACACGCCCCAAGTTTTCTGCTGTCACGTCAACACACGTGGTTGAATTCGTGAAAAAATCTCCTGGCTTAATTCGGGTCGATCTCGTGAAGCTGGAAATGGAGAAGGTCGGATCAATAGGCGACGGTGCCAGCTTCGCCGGAAATGGTGAGTAACCTTAAATATTCATTAATTACTTACGGGCAAAATTAAAACTTCTTCCAAAACAATGATCTTTCAGGGACTCTTAGGCAATTGGAAGCTGCGGAAAGTCACCGGAGGAAGATGGAAACCTGGCGAGATTTGGCATTCCATCGTCCGATAAGCGAAGCCGCGGAACAGCCATGGCGTCAAACAAAAGTTGGATCGCACGGCCGTGGCCAAACTCAGTGTGTGAAAATTGTTTTTCGCCGGAAGCTTCGAGATGGAACCACCGACGAACGTGCGGATAATTATTTTGTGAAAGTGCTATTGAAAAGTTTTTTTGAAAATAGCAAAATTACACAATTCACAATTTTGCGCGAAAAAATGTTTCAAATAAAAAATAATGTGTAAAATAAAGTTTTTTTTAATCCGAAAATTTTACTTCAATTAGATAGAATAACCAAAATCAAAGTATGATTTTGAATATTATAATTTCAAGTTCACGATATGCGGTATCGTCATCATTTTATGATTGGATCATTAGATAAAGATAACACGTATGATCGACTCGTTTTAGAACGAGTAAAAAAGGCAAAAAAAATGAATGGTTACTCTACTTAACGACCCGTTCCCTGTATCGTAAAGTGCGTCCAAACGATACCATCTCATGAAAAAATGATAAGCCTTATCTTACTTTAATAATCCAAAACTATAGAAGTAATCTTTTGGGTGTCTTGGGAAGAAGATAATGGGAATAGTCACTGTATAATACTGATTTATGCGGGTAGTTAATTATTTTGAAAAACCTACATTTTTCGCATTCATTTTTCGCACTACATTTTTTATTGAAAGTAGAGCAGTTTTGAGATGTATTGGAAAAAAAAGCTAATAAAAATCTGCCGTCGTTTTTTTTATTACACATGTTTGAAGTTGAAAAACCGCTTAACTGGGCGGTAGATGGTGACATATTGGTGCATATGCAAGCAGCGGAGTATCATACCTAAGTAATCTAGCTATCCTGGGCTCGGATGAGGGGTCCATCCAACAACTTCAAAAATAGATTTTTGTAAATATTGGTTCCTCTACTGATTTGAAGAGTATCAATATTATGATCACTTAACCGTATTAGAAAAAAAAAATTTACAACATATTCATTTGGTAAGAAAAATCTTTTTATGTTTGTTTTCGCTTGTTTCCAAAAGTGTTTTCTATGACCAGACACTACGAATTACTCCACCAAAGTTGTCACCAATGGCACAAAAACGTAGCAAAATGACTGAAATCACATGCACAGGTCTTATGAGTACGTGTTTTCCAATACTAAACGTTCTATGAAGCCAGTCAAAAATTTTGTTTGACTAACCAGAATGAAACATTTGTTTCTAAAAAAAAAAACTAGAGAAAAATTGTTTACCGGACCGGACATCAGAATTTAAAGTTTCTCAGTGGACCAAAATAGTTTCGTTATTGAATCCTTATCTTCTGCTAACCATTTGAGGGTGCTATAGAGATGAAAAAATTAAAGTATCAAGTTGAAATCATTTTTAATTTGCAATATTTTCTTGTCCGGTCATAGACAACAATTTGGTGTCCGGTCATAGACAAATCGCATTGTTATGAATTTTCCTAATATTTCGTTTGAACTTCCTTTTTGTCATCTTATATCTACTGTTAGTAGTAAATAACCAATTAACGATGTCGTACATGTACAGTTCAAATTTTACAAGCCGAAAAAACTGACCACACTTGAAGTAACACTCATGTGGGTTCCATCCCATCAAGGAATAACAATGAATGAAAAGGCAGATCAACTGGCTAAGGAAGCCACAGAAGACGGCAACTCCACAGCTTACACATTCAGTCACTATGATATTTCATTCCCCTCGGAAAGACGACAGCTTGGAGTATGGCAACAAAGTTGGAATAGTGGATTGAAAGGAAGATATTGTTTCAGCATTTTACCTAAAGTGCGAACAAGACCTTGGTGGTCAGGAGAAAGTTTTCACCGGAGAGAACTAACTATTGTCAACAAACTGATTAGCAACCATTCACGCCTGCCTGCACACTTGTACAGGAATAGGATTATCCAAGATGCCCGCTGCGGATGCGGAGCAGCTTCAGCAGATCCACAGCACCTGCTATTCGAATGCCGAATGTTCGAGCACGAGAGAAGGAGTTTAATGGCCATACTAACGGAACGAGGACAAGTAGCAGATATTACATCGATTCTTAAAATTCACCAAATTCCTGTACTAAAGTTAATAGCTAAATTTTTCTTAGAGTCGAGTATTGATGTGTAAATTGAATTCAGTGGGAACGCTTGGCTAGCAAGGCGTAAAGCAAACAGCCGTTTATTTTAAGACTAATATATACATATATATAGGTATATAAAAAAACTGACCACAATACAAATGCAATGTTTAGGCGATCCTGTCCGTACTACTAGGCAAAAGCTTCAGATGCCTATCATTGGTTTACCTTTACAGCACTGATCATATTTCAGATTGGACCACCATACTGCCGTTATTCGCAAGACTGTCCCATATGCATTTTCGTCATTTTTCAGTTTATCTCAAAAATCGTTCAAATACAGTTAGTTCTTTAATTTAGACCAAAAACTTTCATAACTTTGTTCTCAACATATATGAAAAAAATACCAAGTCATGTCTGTCCCATATGAAATATACCCGCAAAGCTGTCCCATATGTCTATTTATACAGAATGCTTCAAAATTGCTCCTCTAATTTACGTGAATTTTACAAATATTCATACAATGTGTGCGACAAAATAAGCATTCATTGAAATTGCGAAAGTTAGACTAGATAAAACAGTACAGTACAGTAAAGTTAAAATTAACAAACTCCATAATTTTTACAAACAAAGTTTAGCCTAATGAGTAAATTCCATCAAACAGTTTTTTTTTTATTTCGCATGAAGCTTATTGAATTGTTCTTTGTAAAACATGGAAAATAGTCAGCTACAAAGCCATATTTTTTAGGTATTTGTCATGCTGTTACTTGCTGCTTGGACTTTCATAAAATCTATGAACAAAAACACGCGTACCTGGTAGCACCAAGGAGTTCGTATGGGATCAACTAGTTTAACCTATAAAAATGTATGTTACAGAATCAGATTTGTGATATGCAAGGAATATAAGTTGGATTATGTTGTATTGATATTTTATTTTAGATTTTCCAAGAATTGTGTTGTAACCAGTTACAGTTCTTCAGGACAAAACACGATTTACTTTTTTTACTTATATGTCGGTTTTGTTTATTTCGAATATTCCAGTTAAGAAACCTATTAGTATGAAAAAAGCATGCTTATACGAATTATAAATCGTAAAATTTGCAGATGGGTTTCATTTCTAATAAGTTTACAACTGAAAACTAACCTAATGAAGGAAAATCATGTTCATCGTCTACTTTTGGAGCCGCATTTTTGTTGAAACGGTTAGTTTGTTTTGAAACTTTGTAATTTCCGCCAAAATTGTTGTTACCTTCGTTGGTCGTTGGTGGTCGATTGCGCCGGTCGCCGTCAGTAGTTTCTTTCCTTTCACCTCTTGTACCGTTGCCGCCACCACTTCCAACACCAATCTCATCTCGTTTGGGTATGTTACGACCACCACCTTTACCACCACGGCCTCGAGAACGTCCCATCAAACCCCCACGCCGTCCATCATTAAAATGAAATTCAATTTCAAGAACTTGTCTTTGTTTTCCAATCTTCTGAATTTCGTTCTCCTCTTTGATTTCAATATCCGCATTTTTCTTATCTAATGCAACCATCTTTTCCCACTGAGTGGCATCTTCTCCTTCGCCGGCCTTTCGAAGATTGTACTGTGGCTTAGTACGGGTAGCTGCAATCTGAGCTTTCCATTCGTCCAAGGTCATTTCTTTGAGTTCCTCCTCAACTGAGGTTTTGTTGGCAGTTGGATCCGTCGAAGCATCTTCCTTGCTCTGGTCCAAGATGTTTGTTTTGTCTTCTTCGGAGTCCTGTGTGTGATGGTAGTCGTCTTGTAGGTTATTATATTCCTTAGCATCGGCCTTTGCACTTCCCCAATTATGTGAACCGGTTCCCTCACGTTTCTCTACAGCTTTAACTCCTGTTTTATTAGAACCAGATTGGCGATCGAATTCCCGTTTTCCACCACGCCCCTCAAAGTTGCCACCACCACGCCTATTATTGCCATTTTGGGACTTGCGGTTGATGTTGTTCTCATCGTTATTTAGCTCGCGATTTTTTCTGTTATTCCTCTCTTCTCGATTTTCTAGACTGGATGGAAAATTGCTTTTATTGATTTGCGAACGCCTCTCGGTGTTTTTCCCTCCTGCGTAGCCATTTTTACCGTCTTCACGTGTTGTACGGATATTGTCCTTCTGAGTTTCTTTGATGCCATGTTTTTCACTTCCTCCGCGGGGTACGTTATGTAAATTTCCTGCGTTCATAACTTTGGATTCGGAAGCGGTTTTGTCCGGATGCCTATTTTCATTATTAAATTTGCTGTTGGTTGGGTTACTTTTATTCTCCTTTTCCGCATTTTTCACATTTTTCGTCACTGTCGTTGTCACTGATGTTGCTGGTACCTTTGAGGCGGAAGTGTTCTCCGATGTCTGCTTCTTAGCAATTTTCTGCTTATTTTTGGCTAGAGCTTCGAATGGGTCGCCTGCTTCATCGTCGATCGAAAACAGATCGTACCGATTCGCCACATTTATCCCATACGACGTATTCTCCATTTTCTTGTTCTCTCCTAATACTCTTGATGCAAGGATGGTTTTCTAAACTCGCCAGAACGGAAGCGATTCTAAAAAGGAAAAAAATCCAATATTGGTCAAACAGTCACTTAAATAATCAACCGTGATTCAAAGCACACGAGACCGTTTAAGCATTTATAGCAACCTTACCTGGAGCAGCTAATTCAACAATCTTCAACCATACTGCAAGCACACTTCTAAATTCCGCCTCACAAAAATTAATCTTCTCTCGTGTACCGATGCAGTATTTTAGGTACAAAATGAAGAATTTTCTTTCCCCACAGTGACAACTACGTACTTGGTATGACATTGACTACAGGTATACGAACAATCCTCTCAATGTTCGTCGGGCGTGGCACGTTTATCTCCTACCTACACTACAACGCAGGCGCTGGGAGCGTTGTCTACCACTGAGATAGCGTACCGTATCATATCTTTTACAAATGCGACATCTAATGGCGAACTCTAAAAACTAATGACGAATACC
Source organism: Uranotaenia lowii (assembly GCF_029784155.1). Lineage (NCBI taxonomy): Eukaryota > Metazoa > Arthropoda > Insecta > Diptera > Culicidae > Uranotaenia > Uranotaenia lowii. The sequence goes on from NW_026598143.1 coordinate 13,812, forward strand.
GTAAACGGGAGCTAGAATGAGTAATGTGAGCATGTGAGAATATTCAGGTTGGCCACAACTTTTTCATCTAGATATTCCAGGTTTTTTCCCGGTCAAATAGGACTTACAATCAATCATTCATGTGACATTTAATCAGTTTTTGCTAGGTTACCGATACCATGTGTGTTACTACAGTGAGCAAAATGAGAATAGTACCACTATGTGTTTTGCTTGTTTAAGTATGAATAATTGTAAATCACCAACATTTTCTTCTACACTTTGTTTTGAATTGTTTAACGGATAAACCAAGCATAATTTTATTTTTTTTTGGACGTAGCAATTGGCATTGACGACCAAAAATATGAAAAAAGCGGTGCGAAATAGGAATAGTACCAGTTGTGTTTTCCACAAAAACAAGATTATTTCTAAAAATGTACTGTGTAAATGTGAATAATAATGCTTCTACGAGTTATTTGAATATTTGAATATTTTTTTTATAATGCTTTTATTTGAAACGGCTCTGACTTTTTCAGTTTTAAGGAGTTATTTGAATATTTGAAATGCATTTAAAGGAGATTTCTAGAATTCCAAAGGTATTAAAAGGAGGTTTAAAGAGATGATCTTCTAGAACCAAAAAATTTAATATTCGAGCTATAACTCTCTACAAAACTACTTACTTTCTTCATTGAAATGACGTGAAATGATGAAATAAACATTCTGGATTTATTTTGAATTAGAAAAAAAAACAAGTTAGAATTCAAAAATGAAATTTTCCAGTTTCAAGTCGTAGATGGCAGCACTATCTTGCTTTTAACAGCAAATTAAGTCTCAATAGGTCTCCTCAATATTGTTTATAAAGGCCCATATTTATCATTTTCGAGGTAGTTTTCCAACACAGTTTTGTTAAAGTTAACGCTGCAGGAAGCTTTTCCGGATTTGCAAAAAAAAAAAACCAGCAACAAGAATGTAAAATCGCCAAAATTCCTGCTCATCTCAACTTCCTATTCAATTGCAAATCATACCAATTAAACTGCTAGCCGTTCGATTTGACTTAGCAGATGACCTATAGAATGCTTTGAACAGAAAACCTTCGAAAAAAGACATCATTTTAAATTTTTTATATCTGCTGTATATAATGGTGTATTATTTTTTTTTTAATATGTTTTGAAATTGTGAAAAATAAATCTTTAATTGAACCGATTTTCAAAATTCAAATTTTAGTTTTATTTTGATAACATGATTATCATTTTCACTGAATACACATAGTATCTCAAATGTTACTGTTATTCGTAATACGAGAATGAAATAAAAAAAAATCGTGATTTTCGAACCCGTCTGTTATGGTGCGCACATTTCTCGTTTTGTTATCGTGATTTCTTGAAACTTTTCATCAAACCTGCCCAATGAAAATGATGATCATGTTATCAAAATAAAACTAAAATTTGAATTTTCAAAATCCGTTTAGTTAAGAATGGGATACAACACTGCAAAGCAAAAGTTCAAAAAAAGAAACTTTTTTCAGAAATTCCACGCTAGAGACCAAAAATTCCATATGACCTTCAATTTTTCTATATGTTTAAAAAGATTTATTTTTCACAACTTCAAAACTTATAAAATAACTTCAATACGTCAAAGCAATTAGAAGATATGAGAATTCTGAGAAGACATTATAGATTTCACTTGGCAGTCACTTAAATATCAAGTGAATTCATCCACATTCACTTCAGTCGTCACTTGAATTTGAAGTGAGAAAAAATATTCACTTCCCCATCACTTGAATTTCAAGTGAATGTCGGGTTGTAATTGTGTTTATTTTCAGAGTTCAAAATGGCAAATTCTAAAGAGCAGCGTTTAAAGCTTATGCTGGATTTGGATTTTCCCAATTCTTTACTAGGCGATTTTGGCGGTAGTTTGTGTTAAACGTGATGTAAGAAAAAGTTATTTAAAGGTTATCATGTTTCAGCTTGTGGGTTGGAATGGACAGATTTTCTGGTTTGCAGCAGGGAAGATTTAGAAGTCGCACTAGCCGCAGTAACCGATCTGCCTTGGGATTACGATGAAATTTTCCAATCAATAAATTTATGGCGAAAGCGTAATGTAAGTATTTGAAATCGAAGTGGTGTTCTATAAATGTTCTTTTATTTAAAAACGCGAGAGATAATTAACTTGAGACTTACTTAGAAATTCAGATAAATTTCACTCGAACGTCATAGTGTAATTCACTTGACCGGTCACTTAAGTGAATTCACTTGATCCATCACTTAAAATTCAAATGAAATTACGTATGGCGAGAATTTACTACAGATGTCACTTACTTTTTAAGTGAAAATTATTTTGGGTGTACTATTTTTTCAAACTGTAAATGCAGAAAGTTCAATTTACTTGTAGGGTGATTTGGCAATCCTTGTCCCCTGACCCATCGTTGCACAGAATGACTTCAATTGTCAATATTTCAGCTGTTTTTCAACTTTTCCCCAGAAATAATACTAATCATGTAATTCGTAATGTTTACTAATGAAATGAGGCTTAGGCAATATTCTCTGCTGTAAAATATGTATTTTTCGACAGTTTTAATTTTTCTTGTTTTTTTTTTTCACGCGGTTTTTAGTAATTGTTAACCAAAACTTTAACATTCCTTCTACGACAAATAAGATTTTACATCAGAAAAAAAAAACATTTTGTATCGGATTTCTTCACGAAACGTTTGTTGGACAATTTTAACACCATTATTATTATTATTAATATTTATTAAAGACCCTTTAACAATTGTCATTCGGGTTAAAATTTTAACACCATGTTTTCGAAAAAAAAAATTATGATCCTTGCTTAACCATAAAAAAAATCGTATCGTGCAACAATTGGTCAGCTCAATATCCTCCTGCCCCATTGTCATACATAAGTCTAGTCCTAATTCATCCAATAACTGTGAAAAATGATTCCGACAATAACGGATGTTTACAGCGACTTTTTGGGAATTTTCTATTTTCAACTACGATGTCAAGTTGATGTGCATCTTTTTCAAATTGCAAATTTCTCGTAAACTAGCTGGCTCTTGACGAAAAATTCTACATTCAAACAATCCTTACATTTGAAACAACCAGTTAGGAGAAGAAACGGCGGTTGAAAATTAAGAAAAAAGAATTGATTTACAAAAAACTAAAGCTTTGTCTCCAAACCCTACCTGGGGTAAATGTGGACGGCTTTATACAAACTTGAAGTTCACACATTTTTCCAATTTTCTGTCCTCCATCCAATACAATTTAGCTATATTTAGCATTCGGATCATGAAAAGTTGGGTACTTGTTTGCTCTAGAATAAGCAACTCAAAATTGATCCCTTTTTTCCCTTCGGCGAGGCAGCAAAGCTGAGTTCGACCTTATGAACTAAAAATTGAACTCTCTTTGTTGGACTGAAAACGAGTTCAGTTCGAATCGGAACAGCAACCAACGAACACGACGCAAAATTTTGTCGTTCCGGAACAATTACCGGATCCGGAAGACTATGAGGAACTTCATAATGGAATGTCCACCGTGTCAGCGTAAAATTCTGTCCGTCAAGTTTTCTTCGACCGAGAGTGTCTAAACTTCCCAAGCAACCAAAAGTCGCTCGCTTACTTAAACATGGAATTTCAAAGTTCAGATTTGGCTGAAAAAAGATGTTTTGAGACTTTCAGGTGCTCATGTCACGTACAAGTTCCCTAGAAACTTTTAACGCCTTTTGAAAGGTATAAAAGTCTGAAAAGGAACTTCTAAGCGCTTTTTATGCGACATCATTCAAGAAGGGCGCAAATGTTCGCTAAGCACTTTCTAATGAACAATTTCAGGCCCAACTTGGTAGTGTAAAGAACTTGTTTGGAACTTCTAAGAGACATGTCAAAAAATTGTGTCAATTGTCTGTCAAAAGTTTATTGTTTGCATGAGAATTTATCTGAAAACAACAACCAATAACAAAAAAGAAAAATTATTGTTTGATTCGGTTTTTTGCTCTGACCGCGTAATTTTTTCATCCACGATCTGGGCCACCAGGATTACCCCTAAAAAACAGGAGCAGCAAGAAGGGACCTTTGGACAACATCTATAACATTCGGTTGGTGCTGGATCCGGCAGGAATATGGTGCAGATAGAAGCATTGCCTCAAAATTTTACACCGTTCTATCCAAGACCGGTGTCCAGTTCTTTAGTGAAACATCGAACCAGGAACGAGGGATAGTATTCGATCTGTCGGATCAATACCAGCGTATCAGATCAATGCCGGCGATTCGAATAACACCCACATCCAGCCGGAAGCCCATAATATGCTGCTGATTTCGGTAAGAAATTGAATCCCGCGTATAAGTGTTGAAAAGTTTTAATGAATAAAAGTTTTAAAAATTACTTGTGCATTGTTTTTCTTTTCAATTCATGTCCAAATTCTAATGATTATGTGAAAAAAACCTACTCAAATCCATAGTAAAAATATTCTCAAAAAATTAGTTTAAATACCACATATAACAACCTCCAAATATTCAGTTGGTTTGGTCAGGGGGTTAGCGGCTTTTCGTTTCATGTCAGAGAGCAGTGGTTCAATTCCACAGTCGAATAGTAGTTTTCTTTGTAATGAAAATCAAATAAACATTGAAATCAATGAAAAAACTTATACAGACCGGCAATCTAGCAATCTGTCATCTGGTTGTCAGAGCAATCTGTCAACCGGATTTTTTTTCAGCGCGTAAAAGTTTTTTCACATTCTCTTATAAGCTGAATAGCATTCTCTTCAGCCACCTAAACGAACTTCAAAGTAGCTTTAAGAACTTAAATTTTGGGCTGATAAGCATTCTCTTCAGACAGAAAAGAGAGCTGATTAAGCTTCTATGGAACCTTTTTAAGGGACTTCTGGTTGCTTGGGTTTCCACCCCTCTGTAATTGCAATCCAATGTACCGGAACAACAACATGCGGGTACAAAAAATTTTAACCATCCTTTAATTCCCTGAAAATAAACAACCCTCGAATAAAAAGGATAAAATTAAATTCAGCGGCCGAACTTAGTATTGAGTATCAGAACTTAGTTTTGCGATTGTCCAATCAAACTCAGAGTTGAGGGCTGCCACTTAAGTGCTGTTTTGAACCAAAACTACTTAATTTTGAGTTTAAGAAAAGGAGCGTGCTTATTAATAGTAGGGTAGAGTGTGGTAACGTGGGTCACTCTAGATATCTCAGCTGTGTGTTAAGGTAAAATTCTCAATAAGTGTTATCGTCGTCGCTTTGCTTAACCCTCATCCGCATTAGATTTCATTACCCTAATCAGCACTAGAAGTGTCAATTTGACACTCCAAGCTAAAATCGTCATAACTCTTTTTATATCTAACCGATTACAATGAAACCTCTATCACTAAAAACCTTGAAATGTCAGTAAAATATGTTTAGAACATTATATTTAGCTAAAGCTTCTAGTTTTCTCGTTGAAAGAAAAAAAAATTGTATAAAACATGCCCCAGGAAAACTGCTGTAGTTCATATATTACACGTCCAAAAAAATATTTGCCTTATGCATATGAAAGCTGAAGTTAATGTCTACATCATGATGCCAAAAAATATTTTTTTAAATTTTTTTTAATGAAATGGTCACAAAAAGTTAAAAAAAAGTGGTCTGAAAAACCTACTTTTCATTAGATTAGAGGAGATGGGGGCATAATGGCCACCTTAAGGAAAACGCTTATTTAACCATAGAGAACAGCTGTAATATGTGAATTACATCATTGTTTCGTGTTCAGACACTCAAATAGTCTATTGCCTAATGGGATGAAACTTGAAAAAGTAGATAAAAACGTTTAAAAAAGCATTTTAAAAATTTTTGCCGAAAGCTGAAAACCAGTCACTGTAGAGGCATAATGAGAAACTCCCCGAGGCAGTATGAGCACCATTAATGATCGTTTTCTGCCGGGGATTCTAGCAGCAAATTCGACTCGATGAAGTCAACTGCAAAAAAAAACCCTTCGAACAGGAATCGAACTTGAGTCTACTAATTACCTCTCCGACACCTTACCAATAGGCCAAATCGACAGACGATACAATTTAAGCTGTAGCTCTATTATTCAGTTGACTTCATCGAGTTGAATTCGCTGCTAGATTCCCAGAAAATGCCCATTATGCCTTCATTGATAGTGCTCTGTTCGCCTCTAGTGAACAAATTAAAGTAAAAAAGCGTTTTAAAATTTATTAATGTGAAAAATCAAAAATTTTATGACGTTGAAAATTGAGAAACAATGTGTAGATCATGTTGCAATGCATACATTTCAGATCAAGATGATTTAAATGCCATAAAAGCTTATTTGGTGGTGCTCAAAAATTATAATATTTTCGTCATTTGAGAACCTAGCTGGTTATTATTTAATATTTCTGTAAAGATGAAAAGGATATTTTTTCTTTTTTGGTGAAAAATTAATACTAGAGGTAAAACGAAACAAATCCTCATGAAATTTTTTTTTTTTTTTTGTTTCGATTATAGTCGTTTTACCATCTTTATGGCATTCGCGACTTTATCAACGTTACAGTTGACGGATCGTTATTGAAAAACTTATCCGGTACAACTGTGTTCGATGTTTACTCTTGGGCTCGAACTCACGGACATCGGCTCAGGAGACAACAGACTTGTCAACTGAGCTATATCACAAGCCCGCCTGAAAATTTGTTTAAGAAAATACGTACTTATGTAGAAAAAAGGAGTACTCATTATGCCCTGGGTGCTCGTTATGCCCTCATCTCCCCTAAAATTTGTTTAAGCGGTGGTAGAGCTTTTGTAAAAATATCATTACAAATTTTATTCTTATTCTGACATTTAGTTGTCTTTAGATTTTTGATGTAACAAAAAATGAATTTACTGGAATTTTTCAAAGTTGACTACTTTGCGCATTTTTTTCACAAGTTGAAGTTTCATCTGTTTTTGTGGTCCACCGTCTGGTTGTACCCGAATTTTCAGTGCTTTTACTATGCTTGGACCAATAAAAAGTATATTCATTGGAAATCAAATTTAATCTACATTCTAGTGAGGTCCAACAATTCACGCTGTGAGATTTCACAAAAATATGAAAATTATAAACGTAAAATCATTCCTGAATTTCTAGAACCACAAGCAACGCGTCCAGCAAAACGTGTGTGTTTGCTCTCCGAGTAGGAACGGTGGGTGGACACGCATTATTATTTCGGCTCTCGGCTTCGCTCTCTGCCCATATCACGACCCACCGTACCTACCTACTCGGAGAGCAAACAAACACGTTTTGCTGGACGCGTTGCTTGTGGTTCTAGAAATTCAGGAATGATTTTACGTTTTTAATTTTCATATTTTTGTGAAATCTCACAGCGTGAATTGTTGCACCTCACTAATATAATGTAGATTAAATTTGATTTCCACTGAATATACTTTTTATCGATCCAAGCATAGTAAAAGCTCTGAAAATCCGGGTACAACCTGACGGTGGAAGTACAACCTGACGGTGGCAGTAAATTCAATTTTTGTTACATCAAAAATCTAAAGACAACAAAATGTCAAAATTAGAATAAAATTTGTAATGATATTTTTACAAAAGCTCTACCACCACTCAAACGGTTTTTACTAGCAATTTAATGAAAAGTAGGTTTTTCAGACCACTTTTTTGAACTTTTTGTGACCATTTCATTAAAAAAATATTTCTTGGCTTCATGATGTAGACATTAACTTCAACTTTCATATGCATAAGGCAAATATTTTTTTGGACGTGTACTATATGAACTACAGCAGTTTTCCTGAGGCATGTTTTTTCGGATTTTTTTCTTTCATGCTGGATAACGAGAAAACTAGAAGCTTTAGCTAAATATAATGTTCTGTATGTATGTTGATTATCCACCATGGGTGCACGGATTCACCGCAGTTTCTGTATGTGCTCACATGCATTCTTAGATTATTAAGTTCGGCAAATCTCCAATGCAGCGCGTACACCATACCCAGACCCCATGGCTTCGTTTGAACTGTTATGTAGTGAATGTATTGTGTTGATGTAGGTATATTTTGGAAGAACGAATCAATCAGGTGGGTTAGTTTACTTACAGGTATTCCGGCATCCGTCTATATACCTGGCCAGCTGGTAACTGATTGAACATTCCAATTATATAGTCAGTTATAAAATGAAACAACATCTTACCTGTCGGCCGTTTATAGGATTCGAACCCAAAAGTTTTTCTTGCCGATACCGGGAATCGAACCCAGTACGCCTGGCGTACCAATACCAGACTCGCGCCAGCCTATCCGCTAGACCACATCGGCGTTTGCTTTAGCTATATATAATGTTCTAAACATAATTTACTGACATTACAAGGTTTCTATTGATATAAGTTTTATATGAAATTCATTATAATTCAAACGACTTAAATAGATTTTACTTTTGGAGTATCAAAATGACACTCTAAGGCTGATGTCATGCTGAAGCAACTAGCAACGCGACCTACAACGCAACGTTCACACGACTAACCAGCTCTCATTTGATCTCCATGGAAATCGCGCAGACCTGTCATACTGGTCGCTTTGTATAGCGCGACCAAGCTCATGCCAATGTGTTTTGTAGCGCGACTAGTAGGAAATCCAATAGGAATATTGTTTTTTCTCGATTTGAAGCAGTGATTCCGGGTTTTAAGCACAATAGCACGAAGATCTGTCCGAACTTGTGATAATAAACTAAAAAATATCTTAATCGGCGAGAAAATTTTCATGAATTCTTGGTTCCGGCAAAAAAACAAGGAATTTTGTCGGTTCAAATTTCGGCATACTTGCAATCCGGGTCGTGATTTGATGAGTTTTTGATGGCTCCGGAAAGAAAGGAGACGATTCAAAGCATTATCAGATGTAGAGAAGTGATGATTTGTAGGGAATTTCAAAGTGACAGGTCGCGCCAGCATGACATACCAATGCAATGCAACGCAATCTTATTGGAACGTTGCGTTGCGTTGCGTTGCTAGTTGTTTCAGCATGACATCAGCCTAAGTCGAAAAATGGAGTTTTTTAGCCCAGGCTTCTAGGGTGCGTCCACAAATTAAGTAAAAATGCAATATTAAAGAACTTTTGAATTCATTAAAAGTACCCGAAGAAATTTTTGTTTTTTGAATCTTCTGAAAAAAGTTACAAGCCTTCAAACTTGCAATAGTGTCAAAATGACACTCTAATGCGGATGAGGGTTAAGCATGATTTTCTATATATTGTTGACTTATGTACGTATCATATGCTTCTTTCATTTAACTAGCCTAGAAAAATGTACTTACTTACCAAACCCACCGGGCGTTGCTATTTCGGTCGGTATTTTAGATGTTTTGATTGGTTGCGTTTTTATCTACTTACTGATTTTCGCACCCATTGTTGCCATCCAGGTTGGTATTTGTGTTTGTTTATTTTCTGATAGCGACTGCGTTGCTACCGGGTTGCTACATAAACGCATCTTGTAACAACCTACTGCTCGAATGCTATTTCTTGAATCAAGTTAGCGACTGTAGGTGCGATGACGGGTTGATAGATATGTTGCTGACTGTACTCGATTCGAGGTTTAGCAACCATTGGTGGGCATGGTCTTACATGATTAAAAAAGCACCCGCAAATTGCATCCGTGGAAGACCCAAAGTACATAACAAAAATTATTTTTATACGTTCTTGATCTTAGTTTTGTCATGTTCTTTCACGTGGAAAAGGAAGTTTTGACGAAACATCGATAGTCACACAAACGCAACCAATTTGCAAATCATAACTTGCGGGGAATCGTGGGCCGCATTTGGTAGGGTATCTTGGGCCGCCTATATGTTGGTGTTTTTATACACATTCAGAGCTTAACATACTTTTTTCCTATCTGCTAAGTATTCTTATGCCAAATAAAGAGTTGTGAAAAATATTTTTTCCATTTTTTCTAATGCGATAGAGACGAAAAAAAATCCTGTTTAAGGAATTTGTCCGAAACGTTCTCGAACCAGGAACTAGGAACTATTTGATCATATACAACTCTCTTTTTTATTTCCTCATCTGAAATTGCTTTAAAATAACTAAACGAATTATGAAATTTCAGTTTTGGGTTATCTCATAAACTTTGCACGTTATCTTGTCAATTTGGATTAGGTGCGCCCACGTTTCCCCACAGTTTTTCAAAATCCAAAAAAAAAAAAAAATACTTTTATTAAAACAGTCAGAACTTGAGAAGTTCATATATTTAATACATAAAAAAAGCCTAATGATACCTTAAAAATTTAGAAAACCTTTCCATTTATTTTTTTCTTTTTATCTTTTATTACAAAGAAGTTGCGAAGCAAAGAAAAAAAGTGGCTCATAATACCCCACTCTCCCCTACCATGAACTTTTTCCAAAATTTTGGACGGAACGAGCAATAAAGTAACGTATATTCAACCAAGAAAATACAAATTTGTTGAAAATTTCCTGAGAAATCAAAGGGAAAAACTACCGTAAACATTTACCCCATAGGGCGGGATAAGTGAAGACACCAGCAGTTCATAACAATTAACGTGATAACTTTTCTCGCTTTGCTTCTATCAAGCTCATCTCTTCAGCGTTTGTAAACAACATGTTTTGCATCACATTGAATGTGATTTTATCAAAATTGATCCATTGCTGATTTTTGAATGATTTTTTTAAAAGTTGAACTATACGAAAAACCGTCCACACTCCCTTACCTTTTTTTAGAATTTAATAATCAATCTTTCAATTGGAATTGCATGGATAAGAATTTGACAAATCTTTTATAATTTTTTACCAACATTTCAGAGATCCAATAACCGGAAAAGCTATGATCCTCTTAAGAAAAAGTAGAAAAGAATAGAATACAGTGAGTATGTACGGTATGTACTGAGGAATTGATATTTGAATAATTATGTAGTGAAAAACGATATTTCTTAATACAGGATGAAAAAGTGAAATATGGTTTGTTATATAATTAATAAAAAAAAACATTTGCATGATTTTTTTCAATTCTGCTAAAATTTAAAAAAAAGTGGTTCCGGAAACTGAAGACTCCCATTTACTTCCGATCAATATTTAAAGACAGAAAAAAAGTAGACGCGTCAGCTACTTTAATTTTATCGCGCCAGCAATAAATCAAACTTCGAAAGTCCGGACATCCGACTTCCGACAACGAAAAATGAAGTACTAGATTTTCATTTTTTTTTTTTGGGATATTAGATTTAAGATTAACTATTTAGGAAGAAAATTGTGTGTAAATTTGAAATATTCGATTAGACTTTTTACGCCCATAGGAGAGGCAAATCTTCCTTCCAAGCTAAAGATACTTAAATACTCATTTGGTCAGACTTTGAAGCAGTTTTTAGTATTAATCATAAAGAAACAAAACTAAACTACAGTCCTCTCTATTTTTCCTTATTTTTCTTCTTTTTTTTAATTAAATGATTAAAGAATGTTATAAATTTTTGCTTCAAAGTAAAAAAAAATCTCACTACAACGAATTAACAATCCACGAGCAAATCACTTTTAGCATAACATATCTGAGTTTCAATCCATATTACGAATTTTCCGAATATATTTTTTCGTGGTGGTACACAGATGCTATAAAATAAATAAAGTGCGGCATAATATTTCCAAACGGCATAATAATTTTCCAACAGAAAATGCCAAAAGCATGATCTGTTAACGTTAAAAACATTATACGCAGAAAAATACTGTTGCGAAAAATCACGTTTCACTCTAACATATGGCATTATGAATGTTATTAGACTTTGCGAAAATCTTACGGTATACTCATCAGAAAAATATATGAACGAGTCAGCAGAACGAATAATTCAGCATTTTCTATGTCTTACCTTCAAATAATCTTAATGCTTTTTCTATTGACTATTCTCACTATCACAAAAAAAACAACTAATTCACTTTTGATTTATGTATATTTGTATAAGTAAATGCACTACTCAGGTGAATTAAATTATAATACAAAGCAGAGCGTTAAGAAATTACCAGTGAAACGAACGCTTAAATACTCATTATATTTATACCTTATCGGAAGCAATCTATTGTCTACACAACTCTACAGGTTGCGATTTGGAAAACACATAAATAAAAACGCAAATCTTCGATAATACCAATGCATTTTGAGTTTGCGCAAATTTGCCTTTACGAGAGAAGCAAATATTCAAAGCTCAGAGCACCATTTCATATTGACAGCATTATGAATCTCTCTCTCTCTCTCTCTCCTTCTTGCATTGCCCACCAGCAGTGAATTGGCTGGCTTCGATTAATAATTATTATTAAAGTGGGTGCATACATATCATCCCTTTACAATCCAATTTCCTCTTAGACATGATTGATTTTTTTTAATTAAATTATTCATAGCTTACCAGGTGCCAAAACATACTTTAATTCATTTTATCCGGAACGGGCGGATTGAGATGGATATAGCTGAAAACGATGTCGATTGTGACTGATAAGGAGGCATCCATTAATTACGTAACGCTCCTAGGGGGGAGGGAGTAAGCTCGAGCGTTACGAATTGTGACATAGGGGAGGGGGGAGGTATGCTCATCGTTACGTAACAATTTTTTCCTTAAAAATTTTAGTTTAATCGTAGCTATTTTGATGTCATGCAATTTTTGCATAATGATAAGCAAGCCAAAATTAGTTTAAAATATGTTCCGTCAAACGAGGCATCATGCAAAAGCAGGGTTAGATGCAACATTTGTATACCATAATGATACGTAAACACTCATTCAATTTTTATTTCAATATACTGTAATTAAGTATGTTGTATGTTGCAAATCCACCATGGGTGCACGGATTCACCGCAGTTTTGCCTAAGTATGTGCTCATTAACATTCTTTAGATATTAAAGTTCGGCAAATCTCCAATGTCGCGAACATCATACCCGGTACCATGGCTTCGTGTGAGCTGATGTGTAGTGAATGTATTACGTTTCTCTGTCAGTATATTTTGGGTGAACGAATCCATCAGGTACACAACCAGTTGAAAACGGATAACATTTTTAGTGTTATTCATTTACTACAGGTATTCCGGCATCCGTGTATATACCTGGCTGATTGGCAACTGATTGAACGTTCGTTATTATGCAATTATCAAACGACAATTAAAACATCTTACCTACCCATTATAACTGGGATTTGAATCTAAAACCTACCAAATTGTTTCGAGCTCAGTACCCTGACTCTCCACACCTATTCAATGGCCTTCTTACCACTGTGTGCCTCGCATTTTTGTTTTTTTTTTTAAAATTTCTCATCCCGACTTCAAAAGGCATTTTTTTATTATAATTATCACTTCCGTTGTACAACGCATTCACTTTCAAACACCAATCTTTCGTAGCCGGGACTTCCGAGAGAATATTTAAAGGTTTCAATCACGTCCCGGCGGCACTGATTCTACTATTTAGAAAAATATTTTCCTCAGATTGAAAACACCAACATTTTATCCACCCATAGATTTTTTTTGGAAAAACTGCCGCAAACTTTATCTCTATCTCAGTCGCACATAAGCCAAGCTTTCACATACGCTTTTCATGTCCCGTGTGCAAAAAGCGACGCTTGCTACGATCCAAAAATACACTCAGCCGAAAAGGAAACTTTAAATTCACCTGGATTTTCACGTAGGCACTCAGTACGTGAATTTTTCTATGATTTACGTGAATCACTTAAAAGCTAATACAAATTCATTTGAACCGTACGTGAAAATCACATAGCCGTTTGTTGTCAAAACTAAGCCACATTTGATTTACGTGAAAATCCAGTGATCCGCCAAGTACAAAGGGGTTTGGTGCATTCTATGTGATATTCACGTAACTCAGAAAAGAATATTCACGTAGCATCTATATGGATGAAAACAGTTTTCAATATGTCGCCGGATCCAACAGTTGGTGCTGGAGCTGGAAGATAGACAAATTCTGGGGCATGCAAACGCTGATTTTTCGCAAGTACATAGTAATAATTTTATTGTGTTTTTGTTGTTTTAATCTTTTATACTATTTACACAGCAATCGGAATCGGGGTCGCTAGGACGGCCAGCAACGCGGCTCATCCTCAAAATGCCATTCCGTCGACGATGTTTTAGTGAATATGTGAAGAGTAAATACAGACCCCGTTCGTTTTGGCAACATGCCCGTACATTTTGTGTTGCCAAAATCGAATGTTGCTAAAATCGAACGGTTTTTTTCTGAAATTTTTTTCTCTTATTTTTTTCAAAATAACTGTTTTTATTATCATTAACGCTATTTCAAGTCAATTCTGACCATTTTTTAGAATTTTCAACAATTTTTTTCTCATGTTTTTGATGCATTTGGCACTATTTTAGTTTTGTTTATAATCTTTGTTTTTTTTTGTCATTTTTGCTGTTTTTGTCATTCTTCATTATTTTGAAGTTAATTTTGTCATTTTTAGTCTTTTGTTTGTATTTGTTTTTGATTTTTTTTATTTTTCATCTTTTTGTAATTTTTGAGTACTTTATTTTTTTTTTAAACTTTTGTTTTTGTTGTTGTATTCCATCACCATTTCTGAACGTAAAAACGTATTTTTGATGTTTGTCCTGTTATAAAGAAAACTAAAAGGTAATGTCGTTTTTAAAAACCGTTCGATTTTGGCACATGTGCCAAAATCGGATGTTGCCAAAATCGAATGTTGCCAAAATCGAATGTTGCCAAAAACGAACGGAGTCTGTATGTAGTTAAAGTGTTAAAGTAGAAATAAGAAGTATGTGCTTCGTAAAATTAATTCGACATAATAAAACTCCCTGCAAAATTAAAACATTTTTTTTATTAATAGGCGAAATAAAACACCCGCTACGTTCATATCAATATGAAATCTACGTGAATTTCATGTAACAGAACGAATTGTTTTCTACGTACGCTTCAAGTGGAACTCACATGAAAATTATGTGAATTCTGCTCGCTACGAGGGCTCGGTTTGCTACCTGAAATTCACGTAGATTCCACATGATTTTCAGGGTGGCAAAAATCCATGTACATTTTCACGTAGCGGTCATGTGAATAGTTTTTTCGGTGTATGCTTTTGGAAATACACACGTACAGCGCTCGTTGCTGGTAGCGCTCGGTTCTGTACATGTTCGAACAAGTTTTGGCCGCTGGAAGATGATACAAATTTTTTCCACTTTTCGCAGCAGACTTCTCGTGACGATGAAAAAGAAACTAAACATTTCCCATAACACATTGAGACTGGTTTTTATTTCCAGTTCTTCTTACAAACAAGACAAACCATTTTTTCAAACACAGTTTCACATTAGGCTGTTATACAAGAACCGAATTTCACGCAATGATTGGTATTTTAATGCTATTTTAGGACATTCTCATCACAGATGAATTTTCACTTAAATTATTACAAAGGCCTGAGAAACGTGTCTCTTCTTTTAACAACAACAATCAACATTGATTCCATCCCTCCACTAACAAAACAAATCAATTTTTGACCAATCTTCCCGAACCTCATTCTTTTCTTCTTAAAAACAAACACCAATCATTAATGCTGAATTATTTTCTTAAATCACTGAAATAACCATATCTATTCCCTCTTAATAATCACTGCTAGAAGACAAGCGTTTCGGACATACTTTTGGGACAACTTTTTTTGTTGCGTAAAGAAAACCGAACCACACCCGGCGCGAAGAAAAAAACGATCTTAACCGCACGGCGTCTGACACGCAACTGATTTCAATATACTGTAATTGAGTTATCATTAAATGATAACTAATTGATGATGACATAGTTTTTAACATCGTGAAAGAGCTTTTAAAAGTTTCGGATTCTCATAAAAAATTAAAAAAATCGAGCAATAAATGGACCAATTTTAACATTTTTTGATGCCGTAAAAAAGTTTACCCAGTCACGGAGAAAAAAATATACATTAATCAGTTATTTTACGAGTCTACCATGAACATAAATATGGTTGTTTGGTTCTGACCCGAAAAAACGATCAACACAACAATCAGATGATAGGATAATTGGTTGATTTAGCGATCGCATCGATGCTATGAATCCAACTGGAATTTTCATTCAATCATTCGTATGGCTGTTTCTATTATACATGCTGCTCCCCGTGAACGTGAGAAATCGTTGATTCAAAATATTAATAAAATTAATTTGAACAGATAAAACGCATTGTTTTTCTTTTTAAAATGAAACAATTTTATTTTATTTTTCATTTTAATTATACGATCAATGGCATGAATTTTAATTTCATTGTTTTTTTTTTTGCTTCTGCTGGGGGAGCCGCCGCCATGGCCCTGAAACAAAATGTTATTATTGTTTTTTTCGGTGCAAGTTGAACTGCCGGCGCCCCGAAATAAAATAAAAGCAGTTATGAAAATATGATAGTGATAAATAAAGAATACTATGTAACTTACGTGATATGATCTTATTCAACGCTGTTTATTACCCAGCATGAAATCGTAAAAGAAATCATCGCTGAACTCGTATATGGATTCAACTCAAATCGGAATCGTAAACGTGTACATTTATATTCGTCGTAAAAGATGTTTAAACCAAATGAAATACGACTTTGTTTACGAAATGTTGGATGAAGTCGTATTTAGTTCGACCGATGTCAAATGAAATCTTATAACCATCACGTAAGGTTTCTTAAGACGCATTTTATTCGTACATTAATTACTAGCGTATCGAAATCGCAAATGACTTCAAATAAATTCATAAAGAATACCATGTAAGCATCGTCTTTCGTATCTTATGTACATTGTATAGAATGCCGCATTAAGAGGCAAATTAACAAAGCCACAAGTGTAATTATAATCGGATAACCGGTCACTTTACCCACGGTATAAATTCATTTACTGATATCGAATCAGACTCGTATTACCGGACACATACTCCCACATCGTAAATCAAAACTTCATCGTATATTAAGCGGACATAAAATGGCACGTGTGTTCGAATTGATGCATTTTTATTATCGTACCTGAAATTTATTCAGTGAATTGAAAAAATGTGTGAGTTAAAGCGACTAAAATGAACATAGGATAAAATAAAAAAGGTAAATTTAAGTTAAAGGAAAATAAAGCTGAGCTTAATGACAATTTTATTTCTCAAACAGGTACATTCATGAGCAACCGGCCCGGAAAAAGAAACAGCCAACCAAGGAGGAAAGATAAGAAGACATTCCAGATAAAAAGACAATGCTAGTGGCGCAATTCATAATTGTAATATTTATTGCAATATTTTGAAGTGTACTAATTTTTTTTTTGAATAAATATCAATTGAATATATCAGGAATTCGTATTTCTTTCTAGAATCGTATTTAAATCACAATAATACACATAATATGCTACATAAAGTGGTTCGCCAAATCATTTTACGCTCCATATCGTACAAGACAACATTACACCTCGCATAAAGTGTCGCTTAGACAATCAATCGAATGTCAAATTACTCCACATCGTAAAATAGTACAACACATCTCCTATAGAGTGTGACTTAAGTTGTCAATCGATGTTCAAAACTCTGAACATCGTATAACACCGTAACACACCTCGCATAAAGTGTGACTTAAAACGCCAATTTATCATCAGATCGCTTCAAGTCGTATTAGGGTAAAACAGACATCGCATAAAATGTGGTTGGAACTGTCAATCATCCCATCATCGTAAATGTGTGTGAATCGAATGGTATAATGTAACGTACAACATTCCACCAATGCGACATAACGTACCAAATTAAATCAAACATCGTATATTGTATTGTCGAAGTCGTAAACCAGAAAATCATCAAATCATGTACGTATATCGCCTCCACTTTTGGTAGGTATATGCTTTTTTCAAACATTATATACGATGATTATTACCAGCATAGATGTACGTATATCTTTTGATATACATACCAAATTGTTGGCTGGGTATTTCACCTTCCGGATAGGCCCTCGAGGGTAAAAATGCTCCCACATATCACTATCTGAAAACATAAAAAAAATTGAAAACAAAATCAACTGAAAAAAATAAATCATATTTACCTTTCCGCTTCGTGTTGGTTGATTTCTTCCACGGAAAATAACTACTGGCTTTTTTTGCTCTAAGTCGGATCTCAGTCAAGCATCAGTGATATTAAAAAAATAACTATCAGATATTATAATGTAGACTAGGAAAATATAGCCAAATCTACTAGCTGTTGAATTATTTTAGCGATATGCGGTTGAGAAATCCTCTACAGCCAAATCAACTTTACATAAACGTTAGTTTGTTTGTAGTTATCGATGTTGATTAAGCAATATTATGGGTTCAACCAAAAATATGTGATATAGATGAGCCAACCATACGAATTTTGATAACAACCTATAGAGTTTTTTATCCTTGGTATGACGGATTGGCTTAATGATTTCACCTACAAACTTAATATTGCTTTCATTATCCTATACCAACAGTGTTGGTGTATGAATATTTTTCGGACACTCGCCAATTTTTTAAAATAAATATTTTTATAATTCAGTTATAAATCTGAATTAAACCTCTTAAATCTCGTTTCCATATGCTGGGATATGATTGTTTTGCATTATGCGTTAGTTAACATTAAAATTTCACCAATCCTAAGATTTATTTTTATGATTCAAGGTAATAGAATATTTTGTAGTATTTTTTACCCCTAAATGTATGCACCACATTTACACTTTTTCCTTAAAAATATTTTTGGCAGAAAAAATGTATAATTTAATTCGGACAAAACCAAAAATTACTGCAATTGGTACTTCATGCGTTATGACATCACAAATGTATCAAAAATTTAAATTTTAAAACGTTTTCACTTGATTTTTCATTAATAACAGAGTTTGTTGCAACTCACCCCTTTTTCTTGGCAGGGTGAAAATCACATGTTTTTCTAAATTTTAAAATAATAGGTTTAACCAATAATTTTTCTGACTACGCCAATTTTGTTTCCAATCAACCATAAAACATATGATGTACGAGAGGTGTGATTATCTATAGGTATTGAGATTTTAGAAGCCATTAAAGATGAAAATTGTTGCATGTTGCTCCAGTTGACGGTAAGCTTTAACATGATTGAACTGGTTTGTAACCTTTCCTCTTTAAAGATTCTGAGATAGACTCCTTAAAATGTGTTTTGAATATCCGTGAAATAACCGCTAGAAAACCGAATATTATGTACATTTACCCCCAAGAACTTAATTCTACCTTAAGACGGAAATTTTACTATTTTTTCTCAATTGATTTAAAAAATGCGAATTTGGTTATTCCGACGAATATCACTAAGTGGAGTTTATTTTGCATTACAAGTTATGCTCCTGGTCTTCAACGAATTTTACTATTTGGTTCGAAGGAACTCTCTTGTCAACAGGCAGCGCAAATGGGACGAGGGTGAATTGGATCGGTGGCTCCACTTGATTATCCCAAAGGTAAGCCTTCAACCCTGTTTTAACAGATTGGACCTGAGTCGGGGTTTTATTTGTATATTTTCCCGTCTCATGTACAATCATTATTCCTTGGGGGCTGTTCACTAATTACGTAAGAACATAGGGGGGGTGGAGGGGTTTCATATTTTCTTACGATCTCTTACTAGAGGGGTAGGGGGGGTTTCCAAAATTCTTACGTAAGAAATATTACATTAAAAATTCATCACAGCCACAGCCATACGAAACCATATTACTCAGGTTTTTTTTATTCACTACCTTTTTGTTAATTAATTTTTACGTTATGTTATTTATCTTTTTATGTCTTTGAATTCATAAAAAAAATTGCAGGTTCTATGAAATTTATAGATAACCAATTCAAACCAACATGCCATCAAAAACACTAAATCACATTATTAAAAAAGATCGTCGCTTTTCGCTTACTATCATAACAATCTTTTGATTTGAAAAATTTATAGAACCAACAAGGAAAATGGCGCGTTGTGACACCACCATTTGAATCCACCATATTTCGAAAATGACTTCATCCAGATAAAAACTTTAAAAATCAATATAACTCGCTTTAAATAATGAATTTCTAGACATTTTTTTCAGTGATAGACACTACCAACTCTAAATTTTACAAAAGATTTACCGAAAAATCCTAAAACTTTATCGCTTACCGCTGAATGAGTCTGAGCTTTTAGGTTAGTTGACAACGTGATTACGTTAAATATTTTTGCCCCAATTCTAGAAATATAGAATGATATTTTTTAAAAAGATTTTTATGATTTTCAGGTAAAAAATATAACAAAAATTTCCAAAATCGTGCTTACGTAATTAGTGAACGGCCCCTTAAACGCGGTACACTATCGTTTTGACATTGCTGGTAGCAATTTGTATGGTTGCGGCCAAGGTTACCAAGACATCGAGCATATTGTTTGGTCGTGTAAGGTCCATCTTGTAGCTAGAACGGATTTTATAGACTCCCTTCGGGCCCGAGGAAAACCACCCTATGTTCCAGTGAGAAATGTGCTGGGCGTGTAATACTTGGACTACATGTTCGAAATATATTGCGGTTACTGGGAAAATTTCTAATCGCCCGACGGTAGCCTTCCGTGCGGTAGACTAGCCGGAGCAATAAACACAGTCAAAAAATTCACTCTTACTCACTAATTTCATTGAAAAGTTAAGAAGTAAATTCTTGAATCAATCTTCAAATAATTATTTTGCAAGAAAGGACAAAACATGAAGTCATCGGAATGAAATATTATTATTCTTAGTATTCATTGAAATTGAATTAATTACGAGCTTTAAAATCCCAAACAAAACAAAAAACAATCTACATTATTGAAAACACATTTTTTCATAGCCTGAGAATTAATGAATTTGGCATGACGAAAATTTTTGATGCCAGAAATGCGTCTTTGATACTTTTTATGCTGGTCGAATTCAATAATGTTGTCGTTAAAATGTAACAAATCGTATATGAGAAGTTAAAAAAAGGAGTTGTGTACGGTGAATAATCTATTATAGGAAATAATACCATTCGCATCGCAAAATTTGTGCGATCTGTCAAATCAGTATAAAATCTGACGGTTTTCTACACTCTAACCGCTTTTCAGTTAAACTTTATACGGATAACTCCGACTGCAAAACATAGCACGAAATCCAACATTCAATGAATGATCGCTACCGTGTCGTCGAACTCTAAACTTATTTAAACAACTACAGGTTTTCATTTTTTTTCGTGAATTTGTCCGCTGATTGACCCCATCGCAAACAGGTTTTATTTTACTATTCATTTTTCCGTGATTTTGACCGCTGATTGACCAAGCTCAAGGCAAACACAATTTTTTGTTTTATAAACAATAGATAATCCGATAATAATATTTGGTATACATGTTTGTTTGACAACTTTTTATTAAACCATCTTTCAATGTTTTCCGCTTGTTCATCCGATTTAATTTCAGTCGATAAATAATCCTTATGTCGAACAATGCTCATTTTTTTCTTGACTACTGTAATTTTTTTTACAGTGGTACCCTACGGGAGCCCAAATCAGCTATCGCAGAAATAGAAAAAAAGAGTGGATCAGCAATACCTTTTCCCAAAAGCTATTGATCTTCGTCAATAATTCTTTTTATTTTCATGTTCCCCCATCTATTTTCTTTTCTATTCTAATAAAAAGTGATGAACTATAGTATATATTTAAGCACACAACTGTACACTCAGAAATGAAAATTATATAAAAATATTATTTTTGATGTATTTCCACGCTTTACCGTGCCCACTCACAGAGTTATTTCTCTGGGTGTAATGGCTAGAATATTTCTCGCCGAGAAATATCTCGGTTATTAAATTTTATGCGTTGGGACTGTAGTATATTGAATGGTAACTCTAAATTTTATGCTACGCTCTCAGTTGTACTGAGCTTTCGAGATGATATTAATAAACGGAAGGCTCAGCTGCTGATCGAGAGATCAGTTGAATCTGAGGTCTAGAGCTGACAACTACTTTATTTTAATAGTTTGGAAGAAACCCTAAAGTGACGACGAGGAAACGTGAAGTGTTTTATTTTTTTTATAAGGATTTGTTTAAAAGTACAACAAAGGTTGTTAAAGTTGGTGAAAACAAATAAGTTCAAACGTGCTTTGGTTAACATATAAAAAAAAGGAGAAGTAAAGCGAAAGAACGCCAACGGGCTGTTGCATTCTGGATCATTTCGTGGAAGCTGTGTTCTGCAAAGGCATGATAAAATGGTTTATAATTGAATAAAAAATAACGGCGAAACGAAAAATTTTTTTTAAAAAAAAAGGAGATATCTAATGACCATTTTTTCCCTCTTCTTATTGTAGGTAAAGTATTTGGAGTTGTTAAAGAACAAAGCTGATCGAGTCTATTGTTACTCAACAAACCACGTTTATTGCTACATCAATCAGCATACTACTTGGTTGCTACTAGCGCTGGTAATTTGATCCATCGCGACGTTTCATACTAGTGTGATACATTCCGGTTTTTGTTGCATGCAAAATTTGTGTTGCATATGGTGCACTAGTAGATAGATCAAGTGTATATCGCTAAATTATCTGGAAGTTGTTGCGCAACATCATGGCGAGCAACATAGTGGGTTCAATTGAACCATATGTTCCTGGTACTTCGTTCAGCAATTATGTTGAACGTTTGGAATTTATTTTCCAGTATAACCAGATACCAGCTGATTCGAAGAAAGCTCTCTCGGGGCCAGCAGTTTTTGAAGAGCTTAAACTATTATACCCAGCAAGCGATTTATCTGGGATACCGTTTGACGACATCATTAAGAAACTGAAAAGTAGATTTGATAAAAGCGATTCGGACCTGATTCAACGGTATAAGTTCTATATTCGGGTACAACAGCAAGATGAATCAGCCGAAAACTTTGTTTTAGCAGTTAAGTTGCAGGCTGAATTTTGCGCGTTCGGTGAATTTAGAGATACTGCTATAAGAGATAAACTATTAATGGGGGTTTTCGATAAAAATTTACAACAGAAAATGCTTGCAGAAGAAAACTTAACTTTAGCAAGTGCAGAACGGATGATCATAAATTGGGAATTGGCAGGAACTCGGGCGCAAATGATATCAGGCAATGGGGTTCAAGGAGTTGGCTCAGTTAAGACGCGTTTGGGGCGGAAGGATCAGTTCAATAGCTATGAATACGGTAACAATTTTAGGAGAAATAGAAGTAGAAGCCGGTCAAATAATAACCGCTTCTCTAGAGCTGATTTTCTTCGCAATCCCAACAAAGATTACGAAACGAGAAGACATAGGGAGCCAAGGGATAACAGCAGTTCGCGAAGGGCCAGCCAATTTTACAATTCTAGAAATCTCAATGGAGATCAACCGATAGTTTGTTACTATTGTAACAAGGTTGGACACATAGTGAAAAAGTGTTTTAAGTGGATTAATGACAATCGTAAACCCACGGTTAAGTTTGCTGACATTGAACAGCCAACGGTTCAAGCTGGTACAAGCCACAATATGCAGTTGGAAGTGTTGTTCAAGCGGTTCAATACGCAAACTGATGATTCAACGGATGACGAATCAGGTGATTTATTTTGCATGATGGTTTCTAGTAATACTTCTGCTAGTGAACCGTGTATCACTGGTGTTTTAGTACAGGGGGTTTATCTAAAAATGGAGATTGATTGCGGGGCTTCTGTATCTATTATTGGAAAGCGATTATTTTTCAAACTTTTTAAATTACCTGTGAAATTTAAAAAAAAAATTGGTTGTTGTCAATGGATCAAATTTAAATATTTATGGAAAAAACAATGGTTGATGTTGAATGGAATGGGATGAAAAAGAAATTGGAATTTATTATTCTTGACAGCGAAAATGAATTTTTGCCTTTGCTTGGTCGTAACTGGCTAGACCAATTTAAACCTTCTTGGAGGGATGCTTTTACTGGTTTTTCAAGGGTGAACAATGTTTCACAAATATTGGGAAAAGACGTTGTGCAACAGCTTAAGCTAAAGTATGCTAAAGTATTTGAACGAAATTTTACAAAACCTATTCTTGGATACGAGGCAGATTTAAAATTAAAAGAAGATACGCCTATTTTTAAAAGAGCTTATGAGGTGCCTTATCGATTAAGGGAAAAAGTGGAAAAACATTTGGAGATGTTACAGAAGGAAAATGTTATTACTCCAGTAGAAACCAGCGAATGGGCGTCTCCTGTAGTGGTGGTCATGAAAAAGAACAACGAAATACGGATGGTTATTGATTGTAAAGTCTCCATAAACAAACTAATTATTCCGCATACATATCCCCTGCCAATTGCACAGGATATGTTTGCAAAATTGTCGGGCTGTAAAATGTTTTGCGCACTTGACTTGGAAGGAGCATATACCCAACTCTCTTTATCGGAACGATCCAGAAAATTCATGGTCATAAACACCATCCGTGGACTTTTTCAATATAATAGACTTCCTCAAGGGACATCTTCTAGTGCTGGTATCTTCCAATCTGTCATGGAGAAGGTTTTAGTAGGGCTTGATTTCGTTTTTGTTTACTTGGATGATGTTTTAATTGCTGGTAAAAATTTAGAAGATTGCAAGGAGAAGTTGTCTGAAGTGTTGGAACGGTTGCAAGGGGCAAACATAAGAGTCAATATAAGTAAATGCAAATTTTTTGTTAAAGAATTGCAGTACTTAGGACATATTATATCTGAAAAAGGGTTACGTCCCTGGCCTGATAAGGTAGCTACAGTTAATGAAGCCAAAACACCTAAAAATGTCAGTGAATTAAAAGCTTTTTTGGGATTACTGAATTTTTATGGAAAATTTCTACCAAGATTGTCAGCGAAGCTTTTCTGTTTGCATCAACTTTTAAAAAAAGATGCTAAATTTCAATGGGACGATAAGTGTGAGACGGCCTTTCAATCTAGTAAGTCAGCCTTATTGTCAGCAAATATTTTAGAGTTTTACGATCCCAGCAAACCTTTAGTTGTAACGACTGACGCTTCTAGTTATGGTCTGGGTGGTGTTATTTCACATTTAATAAATGGTACAGAAAAACCCATCAGTTTTACGTCATTTTCTTTAAACAACGCACAACGCAATTATCCTATTTTACATTTAGAGGCCTTGGCAGTGGTTTGTACGATAAAGAAGTTCCATAAATATCTATTTGGTCAAAAATTTATTCTATTTACAGATCATAAACCGCTTGTGGGAATTTTCGGCAAAAATGGGAAACCCTCTATTTATGTAACAAGATTACAAAGGTACATTCTTGAATTATCCATTTACGACTTTGAAATTATTTACAGACCGTCAACAAATATGGGAAACGCTGATTTTTGCTCGAGGTTTCCTTTAACACAAAATGTTCCTACAAAATACGATGAGGAATATGTTAAAAACATAAATTTAAGTCAACACCTTCCAGTAGATCATTCTTCAATTGCTAAAGAAACGTGTAAAGATAGGTTTTTACAGAAAATTGTTTCGCATCTCCAAAATGGATGGCCTGAAAGATTGGACAAGGAATTACTACATGTATTCTCTAATCGACATGATCTTGAATATTTAGATGGGTGTTTAATTTTTCGCGATCGTGTAATAATACCTAGTTGTATGAAAAATTCGGTTTTGAAACTTTTGCATGGTAGTCATTTTGGTGTTGTCAAAATGAAACAAATTGCTAGGAGATCTGTATACTGGTTTGGTATTAACAAAGATATTTAGTGCTATGAATAAGGTTTAGCAATTGCTTCGGTAGCTTTTACTTTGCTCGAAATCAAGCAAAGCAAAAGCCCAAAGCATTTGCTTAGTTTGGTATGTATAAACATTTGCTTAGCAGATGTGTACTAAAGTCTTAGAACAGAGCTTTTGCTTCGAAAAAAGAGCTATCCAACCAGCAGAATCTGGAATTTACTAAAGTAAAATAAAAGAAGACGATCAAAAAATTGAAAAGTACGGCTTAAATAGCCATGAAATCGACGATGCGGGTGGTGGTTGTAAGAACGATCGGAAAAATTTAAGTCAATACATGCTCGTATGTTGATGTTTAAAGAAAATTGAATATTGTCAAACAAAGAATGGCCTAGCTTTTTAAGCGATATATAAAAAAAATAGGCAATAGGCGCGCATCTTACTTAGATGTTTTTTTTATCTTTGAATTATAAAAAAATCATATAAATTTGGGAGATCTGAATTATGTTTTAAATTATTACAACTTTCTTCCAACTTCAAGCCGATTGGGACTTCTTCCACTGTAGCCGGATTTTTTTAATTTGAAATATTTACTAATTGATTTGTTTTGTTCCATCTTAGACGAATCATTTCATACAACGACAGGAATATGAAAAAAGTTGGGTTATCACTTCGACTGTTCTTTATCTATGTTGAAAATGCCTTTTTAAATTGTATTGAAGTGTAATATTGCAAATTTTATAATTTCATGACGTTGTTGAAGAATTTGTTTATTGGAAAAGTCTGCTACCAAGCATGCTTAGAAAATAAAGTAATTGCTAGGAGATTTCTCGAGCGATTGCTTCAGATTTGGGCCCTAATAATCAAAGGTTTGAAGAACCTCTTAGCTGAATGAAACTATTATTTCAAAGTAGTCGAAGATTCCTTTGAATTCAGCTACAGTATTTGAAAGACCCAAATACTAGTATTTCACTAGCTACTTGCTAGCATCCTCAGTGGGTTATCGACTTAACCCACTGAGGATGCTAGCAAGTAGCTAGTGAAATACTAGTATTTGGGTCTTTCAAATACTGTAGCTGAATTCAAAGGAATCTTCGACTACTTTGAAATAATCAGATTTGGGCTTTATTCATACCAAACTAGTTTGTTCTAAAAGTAAAAGCTCCTGACTGAGAAAACAGCTGTCAGAAAAAACTTTATTCATATCAACCGAAGCAATTGCTTTCTGCGACTGCTCGAATGCTCGATTTAGTTTAGCAAAAGCAATTGCTAGGGTTTTTTCATACCACCTATTGAGTCCTTTGTTAGAAGTTGTGAACCCTGTATACGTATGTCAGTGGTTCCCAAATCCAAAGTAAAAACTGAATGGATACCTTCTGACGAACCTTTTGAGCGAATACATGCAGATTTTTTTTTATTTTGGACAGAAAACTTTTCTGTTGATCGTGGATAGTTATTCCAAATGGGTAGAGGTTGATTGGATGAAAAATGGGACTGACGCAGATAAAGTAGTTGAAAAGTTTGTAAATGTTTTCACACGTTTTGGGTTACCACAGGTTGTCGTTACTGATGGCGGACCTCCTTTCAATTCTTTAAAATTCAATTCATTTTTAGAGAGAAATGGTATAAAGGTTATGAAAAGCCCACCATACAATCCATCAAGTAACGGCCAAGCAGAGAGGTTGGTAAGAGTGGTGAAGGAAGTCTTTAAGATATTTTTGTTTGATACCAACATAAGAAATTTGAAAACTGAGGACCAATTAAATTTGTTTTTATCGTACTATAGAAATAGTTGTTTGACGAAAGATGGAAAGTTTCCATCTGAAAAATTGTTTACGTTTACACCTAGAACTCTTTTAGACTTGGTTAATCCCAAGAAAAGTAAAAAATCAAAGATTACAGACAATAATCGTGAAGATGTTATTGGTTGTGATGGTGTTAAAAGTAAAGATGTTCATAGAGATCCTATATTGAAACTTAAAACAGGGGACTTGTTATGGTACAAAAATCATAACCCGAAAGATTGTTCGCGATGGATAAAGGCAACCTTCATCAAGCAAGCTTCTCCTAATGTTTTCCAGGTGGCAATTGGAAGCGTCACTGAACGCGGAGTTAACATTGTGGTCCCCTGTAAACCGGTCTTAAAGAGGAAGAGGGAAATATCATCGAGCGATGAAGAGTTTAGCGGTTTCGATGACCTGGAGTGTGGAGAAGCTCAAAGGAGCACAAATCAGCCATTGGCATCGTTGTGTCCAAGACGATCAGAACGATTAATGATTAAGAAAAAAAGATGTGTTTCTAAGTGAAACAGTTCCGAAATTTAATAACTTAAATTTATTCAAATAAGTTGAATTCGAATTTTATAAAAGAAATGTTTTGGATTAACAATCGAAGGTATAAAAATCATTAGATTATTAATAAGAAAATATAAGAGTTTCAATGGAAACTATTCGAAAATTACTAAGAAAAAATATGTATATATTTTCATACTTACAATGAATTCGAACAGAAAAAATAAGTTAAATTTGTTAGTCATGTAATAGAAACCTAAAGGGGAAAGAACTGTAGTATATTGAATGGTAACTCTAAATTTTATGCTACGCTCTCAGTTGTACTGAGCTTTCGAGATGATATTAATAAACGGAAGGCTCAGCTGCTGATCGAGAGATCAGTTGAATCTGAGGTCTAGAGCTGACAACTACTTTATTTTAATAGTTTGGAAGAAACCCTAAAGGAACTTTTCGGAAGTGACACCTGAGGTGGTCGGGGAAAAAAGTTTAGCCGGAACTTATAACAATCGCTTAAAGCAGAACTAGCCAAACAAAATCAAACTAAAATCATTTGATTTTCGTTAAAGTTCTATGGCCAAAATGCAAAATTTACCATAGCATACATTGAGGGACACTTTTCCCGTTACAAACAACATGCTGCTCTTGATTCCTACCTTTTTTTTAACATGATCAAATCCCATATTTACAAAAGGTGGAATCAACATGCAGTCAAGTTGAAGACCGTCTCGTTACTGAAAATCTAGCACGTGCTCACATCTTGGTAAGCTGGGACTCAAACGCACAAAACACAAAGCGTTCGTCGAGGAAAAAATATCGCAGTTATTAAATTTTATGCATTGGATTATTTTACGATGACAAATGATTGTGAGTTATTATTTTTTAATGGTTTTAGTTTAGTATCGTCAAAGAAATACCAAATATCTGAAAACTTATAATTTTTATATTATACTAGCTAATCCCATACTGCTGATCCCGTTCGCTTTCAATTTAGAATATGTCATGTAGAGTTTGAATGAATGTCAATTGCCAGGCATTTTCCAGATGCAATTTCGAATGCATTTTTAAACAATAATTGCAAAAATGTTGAACACGTTATATGTACGATCACTTTTTCTGTCGTTTGCTACTAAGTTTGAAATCAGGAATCAATTGACCAAAACACCCCCGTTCATGAATTTTCGTTCGATACAAATCATTTTAACATTGATGGCAGCAATTTGTGTAGTTGCGGCCAAGGTTACCATGACATCGAGCATATTGTTTGGCTGTGTGAGGTCCATCTTGTCACCAGAAGGAATTTAATAGACTCCATTCGGGCCCGAGGAAAACCACCTAATGTTCCAGTGAGAGACGTACTAGCTGTGATAGATTTGGACTACATGTTCGAAATCTACCTTTTTCTAAAAGCTATCGATCTTCGTCTATAATTCTTTTTTATTTTCATGTTTCCCTTTCTATCTTACTTTCTTCTCTCACAAAGTGTTAAGGGGCCGTTCAGATACCACGTGGACAGAAAAATGAGATTTTTGACTCCCTCCTCCCCCACCGTGGACAAGCGTGGACATTTGACAAACCCTCTACCCCCCTCCCCGGATGTCCACGTGGACAGATTTGAAATAGTTTTTTTTAAATACATATAATTTGACAGTTAGAAAACACCACTTTTTGTCTTTTTGGCTGATTTTGAAAAAAAATAAACCGAATAAGAATTTCCAGATATAAAATAATTTTAAAAACTTTGAATTTGTAAATTATCAAATTTATCACTTGCTTTCAAGTTCTCTGTGCTTTTAAGTAGCTTGTTAAAACTTAAACTGGAAAGCTTTGCAATTTAAAAAAATTGATTTAAACATCTTTATATTTATTCACCTTTAGAAAATATTTTGAAAGTAAGTATGTCCACGTGGACATGACCCAAACCCCTACCCCCCTCTCCTTGGACAAGCATGGACATTTCCATAAAACCTCCCCCCCCCCCTAAGTTGTCCACGTGGTATTTGAAGAAATTGTTAAAAAAAAAAACATTTATGATAAAAATTAGTGCCGGAACCAAACAAAATCAACAAAGCTGTTGTTTCATAGATAGGCATGCTCAGTTTGGTGAAACTTGCAAACTTATCCAATGTTAAACTCTCTCAACGGCTTAAAAAAAGTTTAAAGAATGGTCATTCTAATGAAACAAAATTTGATGCCTTCTCACTGGTCGGTGATTTAATCAGATCAATTTGACATTTGAGCGCCTTTTTTTGTTTTTTTTTCTGTTTTCCACGCCTGGGTGTTAGTGAGTGCGGATTTATATCTGTCAAATCAGATTCCCGCAATAGTCTAAAAATTCATGCAATTGACAATAAATGATGATTTTTTTATTCACTAAAGCTTGGATCATCCAAAACGCTCAACTCCTCACTATTTATTGTTTAATTGTTTCTCTTGACTCTTTATTCGTGACTCTTTGACTATGGCTCTTTACTTTTACTCTTAACACTCAGTTCTTTATTCTACACTCTAGACTCTTCACTTATGATTGTTTTTGCTCTTAACCCTTGATTTGACATTTAAACCTTGACTGTTGGCATAGTACTTTAAAATATACAAGGTAGGCTATTCCGCTCTCTTTCAACGTATTAAGAGGCCCCAAAAAATAGTAATGGAAAAAACTGGCAAATGTATGGAATGTTTCAGAAAATCTTTTTTTTCTTAAAATTGACAATCATTAAAATTATGAGAAAAATATGCATTGATGCATTTTAATGCAACGAACAATATTTGGCTTTTCAAAATCACTTAAAGTAATATGCAACGGGCTTTTGGTCGATTTAAAACTAAAATTTGGTGATTATTTTGCCTTGTGTGGTCTTTTTCTTGCGCAGTTTGAACAAAAATTGAAACAAATAATTTTTTATCACAGAAATATGAAGTATTTTACATCGTTATTAAATTTTGAACATAGACAGAAGAAAATATTTAACTTTTTGCTCTCAAAAAAGAGGGACGATGATGAAAATTTCGTTTTGAATGCGCATTTTTTACGGTTCAGGCCTGAAGAATCAACCTTTAATTTGAGGTCCTTTTCAAAGGAATCGAATGACTATTGACGGAGAAATTAATAATTTTGAATGCCATTCTATTATAAAACTGCCAAATTTTCATAACTATTTTTGTTGGTATGCAAGCATGCTGTGTACATACACGGAGCTTTCAAGTGAGATTAAGCGCAATGGCCTACCTGTTATTTTCCATGTACTACCCAGTAAACCATTAAGCCCTGTTATAGGCCGCATAATGGACGGATAACAGCATTTGAGTGCTTATTGGCCGTATAATATGTTGTTAAATGCCAACAGGCCCTGTAAGCCAATAGCCGCTAAATAAGCCGTATATCGGTGAATAATGCTGTTTTAGAGCTTCCATGACAGCTTAGTGGGATAGACGTCAATGCTTCGAACATGTCATTAAAGGAAAACAAACTGGAAGGAACTGAACAGTGAGATTTTCTTTCTATTCAACTTTGGATGGCTGATTTATTACGAGGAAAAAAAAGTAAGTATTCATGTTTTTATACAGGATAAGAACTGTTAAATAATCATTTTAAATCTGTTCTTCACACAGGATCATCAAGCAAGCGCTATAGAATATGACACCCAACAACATGAACCAACAGGATCCAGTAGCGCTGTTGGCTTCCAATTGCCGCATCCGCTGGATCATAAATTATTCTGAATCCAGAAAACTTGCAAGTACGTAATAGAATGAGTACCTTCGTGGCTACCAAGGCAGACAACCCAGATGCTGACCCTTTCTCCGAGACCAATGGATGCCGCCGGTTGACTTTGGAGAAACGAAGACAAGCGAATTTGGTGCTGCTGGTGAAAGTTTTTCCAAAAGCAATGAAGTGAATAAAGTGTGTTTTAAAAATACGTTTTTGGAAAACCGGGAAGAAAAAATAAATTTTTACGGTAAAAAATTTCAATAAATCAATCATCAAGTCATGCTCAATGTGTTCTTTCCTTTAGCGATGACAAAACCATAATATTTTTTCTTTTTATCAAAATCAACTAAAATAAGATCCATTTAGAACACAAGTAGAGCACATTTAACCTTCCAAAGCCGTTCGCTAAATATCCGTTTCGGGGAAATATTAGTTGTAATTTGATTTCGTTCTCCTGGCTGTAAATGTTAACCGATTTTGATGATATTATATTCATTTTGAAGGTAATTTATTCTAATTACTCAACATTTCAAAATAAAGTCGATATGTATTATCAGATTTTCAGAAACTGGTTCAGAAGCTGACAGCTTTTCTGTATTTTATTATTTCATTGATGTTTGAAATTGTCAAGAATCCATCTATACGACAATGTATAGATATGTTGGGGTCCAATGAAAGTTTTTACCGCTATGACAGATCTTCCGGTAGAAAAAAATCTTACTTTAAAAAAACGACATTCAGTTTTGGCTTTGCTTAGCTGTATTTCATTTCTCAATTAACCGATTTTAAAAACTCAAATTTTAGTTTTTTGGCGTTAATTTGATCATTATTTTCATAGAACATACTTGGTCTGTCAAAACTACCAGTTCATCAGTATATTGGAATGATGATAAAGATGATTGAAATGTGCGCTTCGGGTCATATTGACCAGAACGGCTTTGGAAGGTTAAGTATGACAAATTCACTACAGTAAATGCATGGATGAAATGGTGCAAGTAACAAAGGCGGTGATGGATGTTAGGGACTGGTAGGTTAAGAGTTCGATTCCTGCTGCCGCAGCAGTATTCCAAGCGACAAAAAAATCAACATCTGGGAAAAGAGGGATGAGGAAGACAGGATTGATGAAACCTTGGGGAAAAAAGACAAAACATATTTTTTTTTTTTAACCAGTGGGTTGTACCCACTGGAAAATATTTTGACATTTCCGAATGTAAGCCGTATATCGGCCGAAATACACGCCAAAAGTGGCCCTTGGGCAGCCCTTAAGTCGAATATAGGGCTTCAAGGCTTTGTAAAGTAGTTCTATATTCGATTATAAGGCTGACTAAGGGCCATTTTTAACGGCCTAATGGTTACTTGGGTATGGACTGTTGGTAGCGAATGAATGACGATTTTTTTTTACTTTAACCCTTTGTTAAAAAATTGACCTTCTGCTATTCAATCAAGGCTCTTGAAATCCTTGATTTTTGATTCCATCTTTTGCCTTTCAACCTTAGACTTAAAACTTTTGTTTTTTTTTTTCACCCTTGATTCTCTACTCCGGACCCTTCATTTTAGCTTTTTTGACACTCGATTTTCCATTCTTAATTCTCAGCTTTCATTCTTTATTATCACATGTAACGTTTAGATACTTGAAATTTAGTATTTCCTCTTTATTTGATTTTTTTATTCACAACTATCGACAACCATCTCAGCCGGCTTAGGCTTTACAGACTGAACAAATAACGTGGACAACCCAAGACCAGCACCCAACACCCAGTACCGAGATGGGAATCGAACCCATGCCATCAGTGGAACAATTTCCACCGGTTACTTGCGGAAGAGGAATAGTGGATAGTGTATCAATGTTCAACAAAACGCATAACCCATACCGTGTAATAATCAAACCAGCATATAATGGTGCTTGCAGCCAAAAAAATCAACAGCATATATGTCAAATTGGATCAACTACTTATCAAAAAAGTGTTTAAAATTATCAACATTGACTTGACGTGCTTGTTACGTATATATTTAGTAGGGAAAGAAAATTTATTATAAAGTTTAAGTTTAAGTTTATTATTCGAAATTACGGTAGCCTCAAAGTTACATGTAACTGTTGTACAAGGTCAAGGATATAGTAAACGTTAAGTGAGATTACAAAATAACATTCGGTTTCTTGAAGTTTCATTCTTAAAGTCGAATCACTGATGAAGCATCTTCTTGAAAGCGGCCATAGATTCCGCCGATCTGGATTGAAGTGGAAGACTGTTCCAATTTGAAGTGCCGTAGACCAGGATACTTTTCCTTGAAGTGGTGGTATGCCGGGGCACAATAAACGATCTGGATCTTTCACTCTGCGTGCGTTGTACTGTTTCTGCTAGGTATTCTGGACAGTTGCTGTGGTACAAGTTACGCATGAAGCAACTTATACGCTGAAGGTAGTTATCCGGGAGGTCATGACCTAGAATGCTGCTTCTCAGAGATGTAGTACAGTCTCGGCGTCGTAAACTGTATACAAATCGCACCGCTGATTTGAAACTTCGAAGAAGTTGATTTTTCTGTGCAGCAGACAAACCAGGGTAGTACACTACGTCGCAATAGGTTAGAATCGGGATGATGACAGCTTGTACCAGCTTTATTCTAGTGGCAGTGGGAAGAACTGCTTTAAAGCCAGTAAACGTTCGGAGAGTAATATAAACTTTGGAAACTACCTCGTCTAAAGTCTTAAATTAGCTGTTATCTTTTGATCAAGATGATGAGTATCGCCCTTTATCATGAATAAAGAAAATTTTCAGCGGCTTCGTGCACGCAAGAGGAAACTCCTGAATAACAATTTGGCGGTTGTATTTGATAAAACGTTTGATCACTGTTCGACTAGATTAAAAAATGAAACAACACGAAACAGGTTTTGTGGAGAAATATTTCAGCACCTCTGCCTTTTGCAGAGATACCAAGTCTCAATGTATTTCTTTTTGAATTCAGCTTCATTTTGAAACCCATCATCAGTCACTTTACACGGCGTAGTAGCCTTTGTGCTTCAAATTGTATCGGGAAGCGAAAAGTAAATCAACGAAATTGAACTCTTACTGACAACAATGATCGACTTACCTGTTCCTCCTTGTAAGGGAGTCCACTGCGACTAGTAGTTGATCTCTCACCTTGGCACACCTGTTGATATCAAAACAGCAAATCTCATCCGCATCTCAGTCTGCCAAACATCTTATACTTTTCCGAGAGACGATTGGAGCAGCAAATGCTGCTTTATTATTTAAATAAAACCGATACCGAAAATTGGTTACCCAAAAATGCCCTCGAATTCCTAGCATCACAAATACGACACTGACGAAAAAAATAACGGCGTGTTCGTACATAGATTTTTTCTGTCGAAGTGATTCATTTTATCGATGCTGGCGTTCGTAAATTACAAACAAACGTATGCAAAAGCATTGGAAACTGATTTGACATCTACCAAACAAATCGATCGACTGATGCATCACCCAAAAAAATCAATTTACGAACGCGCCGTAAATAAACACAATGGTGGTACACGCTCGGCCATATTGAGCCATTAATGCTTGAAAAATAACCATAATCGAAGTTTTGTGGATCAAGTCATTTTATGAGTTTTCAGTGAAAACTCATAAAATGAGATTTGGAGGAGAACTTGGATTATGGTTATTTTTTAAACATGCTCAAAAAAGTAAAAATTAGCAGAAAATCGAGGATTTTTATATTTCATTTGCTTAAACATAAAAAAATCAAAGGAAGAGACCATGTATAATGGCTCAATTAAATCCGTGTTATTTTCAAAAAAGCATTTATTCTCGCGTGAGCTTTCATCACGTCGTATGAAACATCTTAAGAATTCACAGAAAACTGCTGCAAAAGTAATCAAAACAACTTTAAAATTGGTATTTCACATATAGAATATGTTGTCCAGGATCAAATATTCTAAATGGAAAAAAGTTGCAACTAGTTTAAGTCAGTTTTTGTATTATATTTGTAATAAAAATGTTTGTTTACATTTTGTTTCATACGACGTAATGAAAGCTCACGCGAGTATTGGAAAATAGAATTACTAAAGGGGTGTGTGTAGCTTACAGCACGCATGATGCATGGCAATTATTTCCTTGACCCTAACTATGATTTTATATCGATGGGCTGACGTTGAATCAATAAAGCACAATTACAAATACAATTACAAAAAAAATTAAAAAAGTACTCACCCTGAAAGTTTATTGAGAAAAACTTTTGAGATGCATACAAAATAACAAACGAAAAGTATGCAAACAAAAGAAAATACCAAAAAACTCTCGGTTGCGTAAAAATAACTTCCTCGGTAAGTTTTCGACATTTTGCGTGTGTGCCTTTGACGTTTTTTTTATCGATGCCAGAGGTGCCAGGTGGTTTCGTCGAAAATCAGGACAACGCAAAGGTCAAAATCAGGATTTTTCAGGACACCATTGATTCATGATAATAATGAGGATTTCTGAATAAATTGCATAAATAAAGGCGCAATACAGGTGCTGTAAACGCCTTGATTTATGCAACAACAGTACGCAGCTTGTTGGCTGGCGGTAGATAATATCGAAAAACACCATTTGAATATCATTTCAACCGAAGATTACCATCTTTTAAATGGGTTTAACTATATTTTATAACCTTTTAAA